>NC_080072.1:56914459-57214459 GCF_949987535.1 Balaenoptera acutorostrata | reverse complement strand
AGTGTAGGATGTCAGTTTCTTTGCTCTCCTCATCCGTTCAGAAATGAAGCCTGGGAATCATTTATTTCCAGGCAAAGAATACAAATTTCAGATAAGAATTTGTAGATGGCTTATGTTAGATTTGCATTTTAATTTTAAAGTAGTAGCTAGGATCCAGGGAGTGTTTAATCAGAATGCCTCTTGGATTTTCAGACATGCTTATATGAAATGCTTTATTTTCCTATGCATAAAAAATTATTCCTGGAATAGGTTCTCAGAATGCTTTATTTTGTTTCTAGGAGATGAGAGCTAAAGCAGAAACTCCAAGATTAGCATAAAACTCTTGAAGTAATAAGGAACGTGCTATTAGTTAAACAGGAGAAGCTGGCATGCTCTCTGCCACGTATGACATACTGCATGTATCGGGGGGGGAAGAGATTTGAAAACTGGAAATGTGATTCCAATAATGCACAAAGTAAATTTTGTGCATAGAAAATATAGGAATTCCTGGTAGCTTAAAGCTTCAGGGGTTAACTGCAGTGTATGAACACCTAGTGTGTTAGAATTGCAGTGCATAGTTGTTTAAATACAATATTCCTTGTTAGTGACAACCAGAATACATTGTGGCTCATGCCAATATTTTTGTTAATGAAATGTTCAGTGTCTCACTATAGTCTGATCAAAACTCTTGGTGTTATAAGATAGGCCCAAAGCTATTTGATGGCTATTGGCCTAATTGTGTAAATTTTCTTTCAAAATGTTTTATTATAATACTTCTGTCATTTCTTTCACTTAATATATGTCAATTGTCATAATAAAAAAATTAAATAATTTGATGTATTTAGCATGATGTGTTTGCAAACTTAGTTTATTTTAAACTTTGTAGCACATAGAAAGTTAAGAATTTTCATTAAGTTGATGAAGGTTGAAAATGTTTATCACCCCGGGAATAGATGAATTGTTCTCTTACTATCTAGAAAGTAAATTTGCAAGTGCATCAATTTCCCCAAAATAATGTTTAAGGCTATTTGCCAAGGATGTGAATTATAGATATTAGAAAGCTATTCTTGATTTCTATCTTTAGCCTCTGGAGAACGGACACATTAAAGAGGCCTTGGACTTGTTCTGTGTGGCCCTGTGGGAGCACAGAACTAGGCCAGAGGGCAGAAGCCGTAGGCAAAAGCTTTCCGTTTATTCTATGGAAACTCTTTTTTACAGAGTTCTCTAATAACTTGGATGTGAACTGTCACCAATAGGGGATGTTTGGGTTTAGGCTGAACTGCCATTTGGCAGGACTATGATAGATCAACACATTTAAAAAGGGGTTAGACATTTAAGGGGCCCTTCCAATCCTGAGTATAATTCTCATCTACAAATGTTGATTTGATAGATTTTCCTTACTCTTGGAATACAGTAGGATGCACAACGAACTCATTTTTCCCCCAACAAACTAGTGGAGTTCATTATTTGCAGTTCTCATTTAAAATATTGATAAACTATTTAGGTAAAGAACTTTTTGGATCAGAATTTCACTTAGTGGAGTGAAAACTGATCTATGCTGGCAAGAAATGACCAGCTACAGTGCTGCTTAGTGATTTATTTGAAATGTTCACTTAAACTGAATTGGTCAAATACGAGTGAGATGCTGTGTTGGAGGCTAAGGGTGACAGCGCTGTGGCAGCCTTGAGAGAGTTCAAAGCTCTTTTCTGGAGCTGACAGTGGGGTCCAGAACATGACTGTCGACCCACATCCCTTTCAGGTTATGAGACCAGAGAATGTAAAAGAGTTCTTTTCTTTTAAAATCTGAGAATTGGTCTACTATACTGTGATCATTTAGTAGCAGTAGAATTATAAAAAGTAATGAAAACTTTCTAGTGAAACTAAATTAAATGTTGGGTGAGATGAATGCTTGTGTGTCATTCTGATTCTTCAATCACTTTGCATAAGCTCTTTAAGGTCCTAAAAGTCTAAAATGAACAAAAAAGAAAAAACACTCTAAGGAAATGTGAATTCATATTTGCAACATTAGTTTTACACATAAAGTCATCCCCAAAGCAAAGTCAACTAGGAACTTACTAGTTCATGGTATAGGTCACGTATAGCTTCCTTATTGTTCCTCTTTGCCCATTTCAGAGCCACTTTATCCACACTCGAGCACCCGTCCTTCTCTCCAGTCTCCAAGGAACAGATGTCACCTCTGTTTTTGCCACATCCCCTCTGCCTGTGTCCTTGATCTGGCCCCTTCCCTCTTGCCTGCTCTGGGTCTTCCCATCTCATTGATTTCTCTCTGACCTCCATCCCTCTATATTCACTTTCTCAATACAAAGCTCTCCCTTATCATGGAAAACAAGTGTCATCCTGTCTCCCATGCAATCTGTTTCCTACTTGACTACCAGTCTTTAAAATAAATAGGTTATAGAAATATTAAACTATATTTGAAAACTCACTGAAATGTCAGAAATTCCGAAGAGAAACTCTAGGACCCTAGCAGGCTTCTCAAGAACATACCTGAACTCCATCATGAGGAACAATTGTTACAGAAAGCTGAAATTTACAATATGGGAGATGGTCCTCCCTTTTCCCTGCAATTGTTTCATGTTTTTCTTTTGAAATGTCCATTTTCTTTTCTCTTTGGCATTATTGCTTGCTAGTGGGATGCCAGTAATTGCATCTTTTTTTTTTTTAAGGATTAATTTTGAGGTTAACTAGGGCTTACCAACATCAAAGAGAAGCAAGCTGACTCAATTCTAGAAAATCAGAAAGTTGGCTTCAGATTCAGACTGATTGAGAAGGCAAGGCTGAAATTTTACTGGGAGATACTATACGCAGAATCAGGACACTGCCAAAGAGGCAAGGATGAAAGGCAGGGACCCACAACCAGAAAAGGCACATTGGAAGGAGAGAGAAGGCTAGGAAGCAGCCTTCAGGATGATTGTCCTCTCCATGACACAGCCACTTTTAATAGTCTGGATGTGCTTATGCACTGGTTTCCAAAATAAAAGTTCTTGTCAATTTTATTTTAAAATCTTTCTTCTTGGTTTTTAAAACTGAGATATAATTCACATGCCATAAAGTTCACCATTTTAAAGTATACAATTCAATGGTCTTTAGTATATTCACAAGGTTGTTGTCACCCCCCAAAATAACCCCATATTATTAGCAGTCACTCACCATCCCTCCCCCCGAGTCCCTGGCAACCACTAATCTACTTTCTGTCTGTAAGGATTTGCCTATTCTGGACATTTGATATAAATGGAATTATACAATATGTGGCCTTTTGTGTCTAACTTCTTTTATTTAGCATGTTTTCATGATTTCACCTATATTTTAGCATGAATCAGCACTTCATTCCTTTTCATGGATGAATAATATTCTATTCTATGGATATACCAAATCTTGTATATCCATTCATCAGTGGAGAGATACTGGATTGTTTCTTCTCTTGGGCTATTAAGAATAATAAACATTTGTGTACAAGTTTTTGTGTGGACATATGTTTTCAATTCTGTTAAGTACATAGCTAGGAATGGAATTACTAGATTATATGGTAACTCTTTGTTTCAAGTTTTAAGGAACTGCTAAACTCTTTTACACAGCATCTGCATCTTTTTACATTTTAGCAATGCACGAAGGTTTGTATTTCTCCACATCAGTAACACTTATTGTCAGTCTTTTTTTGTTATAGCTATCCTAGTGGATATCAAGTGGTTTCTCAGTGTGTTTTCGATTTGCATTTCCCTGATGATTAATGATGTTGAACATCTTTTCATGTGCTTACTGGCCAGTTGTAAATCTTCTTTTCAGAAACATCTATTTAAATCCTTTGTCCATTTTTAAATTGGGTTATCTGTCTTTTAAATTGTTGAGTGTCCTTTATATATTCTGGATACCACACCCCTACCAAATATATGATTTGCAAATATTTTCTCCGATTCTGCAGGTTAGTCTTTTACTTTCTTGATGTTGTCCTTTGACGCACAAAGGTTTTTCATTTTGATGACATCCAATATTTTTCTGGGTTTTTTCTTTGCTTGTGCTTTAGATGTTTTACCTAAGAAACCATTGCCTAATGCAATGTTACAAAGATTTATGTTTTATATTTGTAAGAGTTTTATAAGTTTATGTTTAGATCTTTGATTCATTCTGAGTTATTTTTGTATATGATGTGAGGTAAAGATCAAAATTCATTTATTTGCATGTGGCTATCCAGTTGTACCAGCACCATTTATTGAAGACTGTCCTTTCCCCCATTGAATTATCTTGGAATCCTTGTCAAAACTTAACTGACCAAAAATGTATGAGTTTACTTCTGTACTCTCAATTTGATTCCACTTATGCATATGTTCATCCTTATGCCAGTACTACACAGTTTTGATTACTGTAGCTTTGCAATAAGTTTTGACATCAGGAAGTGAGTCCTCCAACTTGGCTTTTTTTTTTTTTAAGATTATTTTGACTATTCTAGGTACCTTGAGTTTTCATATGAATTTTAGGTTCAGTATATTAATTTCTGTCAAAAAGGCAATTGGAATTTTGATAGGGCTTACATTTAATCTGCAGATCATTTGAAGGAATATTGGTTTCTTAACAATAGTAAGTCTTTTAATAAATGAACATGAGATGTCTTTCCTTTTATTTTAGGTCTTCCTTAATTTTTTTCAAGAACGTTTTGTAGTTTTCTTTTGTTAAATATATTCCTATGTATTTTATTCATTTTGATGGTATTATAAATAGAATTGTTTTTCTTAATTTTATTTTTAGGTTGTTCATTGCTAATGTATAGAAATACAACTGATTTTTTACTCAGGAATAAACTTAACCAAAGAAGTGAAAGACTTGTACACTGAAAACTACAAAATGTTGCTGAAAGTAATTAAAGAAGACACAGATAAATGGTAAGACATCCCATGTCATGGATTGGAAGACTTAATACAGTTAAAATGTTAATACTATACACTAAGATATGTTTTCAGCAGAAATAGAAAAATTAATCCTAAAATTCATATGGAATCTCAAGGGACCCTGAATAGCCTAAAGAATCTTGAAAAAGAAGGAAAAAAGTTGGAGGACTCACCCTTCCTGCTTTCAAAACTTACTACAAAGCTACAATAATCAAACAGCATAGTAAAAATACACATGGCACAAAGTCAGCCATATAGACCAATGGAACAAAATATAGAGCCCAGAAAAACCCTCACATACATGGTCAAATAATTTTTGACAAGAGTGCCAACACCATTTGATAGGGGAAAATACAGTTTTTTCAACAAATAGTGCTGAAAAAATTAGATATCCACATGCAAAAGAATGAAGTTAGGCCCTTACCTAACACCATATGCAAAAATCAACTCAAATGGATCAAGGACCTAAATGAAAGACTTGAAACTATAAAAATCTTATAAGAAATCATAGAGGAAAAGCTTCACGACATTGGATTTGGCAGTGATTCATTGGATATAACACCAAAAATACAGGCAACAAAAGAAAACTAAAACAGATAAATTTGACTACATCAAAATGAAAAACTTCTGAACATCAAAGGACACAAACAACAGCATGAAAAGGCAATCCATGGAATAGAGAAGATATTTGCAAATCATATATCTCATAAGGGGTTAATACCCAGAATAGATAAAGAACTACTGCAACTCAACAACAACAACAAAATCTGATTTTTAAATAGGCAAAAAACTTGAACATACATTTCTCCAAAGAAGATATACAAATGGCCAACAAAGCAAATAAAAGATGCTCAACCTCACTAATCATTAGGGAAATACAAATCAAAATCACAAGATATCACCTCACCCAGATGGGTCTCCCCTGGACAAATATCAACCACTTTACATAAGCTCAGAAGTATCCTATTCCTTTGCACCTTGTTAAGGACATTTCAGGCAGTCATCCCTGCTAAGTTCTTTATCTTCCTTCTTTCTCTCTCACCTAAATCATTGCCATCAGCCTACACACATGCTGTAATATTCCTTGTTATCCCTAAAACAAACACACACACAAAAAGCAAAAACAAACAAAACTCTACCCTAATCCTTTAACATCTTTATTGACATATAATTAACATTCCACATAGTTCATCCATTTACTACCCTGATTCTTTACCTTCCTTTCTAGCTACCAACCCCATTCACCTGCACTCCTTCAAGCCAAACTTCTAAAGAGGGTTGTCTGCCCATATGGCTTCCAAGTCACTCTACATACCTTAAAGGAAAAGCCAAAACTATAAAGTTTCTAGAAAAAAATAGGATAATATTTTCACAACCTTGGAGTAACCAAACATTTCTTAGACAGGATATTAAAAGCAATAACCATGAAAGAAAATATGAGTAAATTAGGCTTCATCAAAATTAAAAACTGCTCAACAGAAGACACCATTAAGAATATCCAAAGGCAAACCACGGACTGGGAGAAAACATTCATAACACAGGCATCTGACAAAGTATTTGTATCCAGAATAAATAATTCCTACAACTCAACAATACAAAGACAATCCAATTTTTTTTAATTGGCAAAAGATTAGAAAATATACTTAACCAAACCAAATATATATATATGTGTGTGTGTGTGTATATATATACACAAATGGCCAATAAACACATGAAAAAGTGCTTTAACACCATTAGTTATCAGAGAAATGCTAATTAAAACCACAATGAGGTATACTACACACCCACTAGAATGGTTAAAATGAAAAAGACTGACAGTACCTAGCACACAAGCCCTCCATAAGTGTTAGTTGCTATTTTCTTGTTAAAATTATAATAATAATAAAGATTGTTATTATTCCTGGATATGAAGAGTGAAAGACTAACCTGGGTTAGCATAGAATACAAAACCACTATTTTCTTTTATCTAATTTATTTTCTCACTTTATGATTTTAATTTTTTAATAGTTTTTTTCCTGAGTTTCCCCCCTTCATGTTTTTTTCTTCAGCTATTTAATTTTACTTGTCTATCTGTTTATTCATCCACTACATTATAAAAGTTAACTTTAGCTCACACCAGACTCCTGACATTGTCCCAGTATGTTAATAGAGACCTTCTCAAAACCTTAAATTCAAGAATATGATAGCGTATATCATATCCTCTCCTCCCGGGCTTCCCTGGTGGCGCAGTGGTTGAGAGTCTGCCTGCTAATGCAGGGGACGCGGGTTCGAGCCCTGGTCTGGGAAGATCCCACATGCCGCGGAGCAGCTGGGCCCGTGAGCCACAATTGCTGAGCCTGCGCGTCTGGAGCCTGTGCCCCGCGACGGGAGGGGCCGCGATAGAGAAAGGCCCGCGCACCGCGATGAAGAGCGGTCCCCGCACCGCGATGAAGAGTGGCCCCCGCTTGCCGCAACTGGAGAAAGCCCTCGCACGAACCGAAGACCCAATACAGACAAAAATAAATAAATAAATAAATAAATATCCTCTCCTCCCACCCCCTCCCCAAAAGAAAGAAACCCACACAATGAAGTATGGTTTTGTGAGAGTGGTAAGGTAGGTTAAGTCATGGAAAGAGGCAAGAAAGCTAAGTTGAGTGTCATTGCAGGGCAGTCACCTGGGCTCATTTATCACCTCACCATCTGTCTTAGAAATTGTTACAGATTTGAGGGATAATTTGTGGCAGGCTATCTATGAATGCCAAGGGCCTGCTGTACATAGCCCTTCCCAGATTGTCCCTGCCTACTTTCTAGCCCCACCATGCCATCATGTGCCACACACAAATTCTTGCAGTTCTCAAGCATCTCATGCCTCTTTTGTGCCATTGAATGGAATCACCTCCACTCCTCCTTTTCCTTCTCTGTCTTTGAACTCCTCACTCTCAAGTCCCAGTTCTCCATGAAGTGCTCTCTGGATTCTCATGCAGAGCAATCCCATGGCACTTGGGTCTGTGCAGACTTCAATACCACACTTACCACACAAGATTATAATCCTTCCTGTATCTCTTATCCCAAAGACTATGGGGCCTCTGGGTTCACTGAATGAAGACCAATTTGGAGGCTCTTACAACAGTTTAATTAAGAGGTGACATGGCTTGAAGTGGGCTGGAGGAAGAGTGAGGGGTCAGGTCATGAGATAGGAGTTAAGAAATGACAGGACTTGGTTGATCGGAGGCATTAGAATGTAGTGGTTGAAGGGTGTAGGCTGTGCTGCCCAGCAGCTTAGGTTCTAAATCATACTCTGCCACTTGGTGGCTATGGACCTTGGACAAGTTACTTCAACCTTCTTACTTGTTTTCTTATTTGTAAAATAGGAATAATGACAGCATTTATTTCCTAGGGTTGCTGTGAAGATTAAATGAGTTGATACATATAAAGTGCCTAAAACAGTGCCTAGCACATAAGCCCTCCATAAGTGTTAGTTGCTATTTTCTTGTTAAAATAATAATAATAATGATAAATATTGTTATTATTACTAGATATGAAGAGTGAAAGAGAGGAAGGAAATAAGGCTAAGTCCAAGGTTTCTAACCTGAGCAACTAAATGGAAGGTGGTATTTTTTCATAAAACAGGACATTGAAGAAATAACAGAATTGAGTGAGAAGATTGTAAATTCAACTTTTTTTTTTTTTTTTTTTTGCTTTTTTTGCTTGCAGAATCTTAGTTACCCAACCAGGGATTGAACCCAGGCCACGGCAGTGAAAGCCCAGAATCCTAACCACTAGGCTACCAGGGGACTCCTGTAAATTCAACATTTTTCATTAAGACTTTATTCTTTTAGAGCAGTTGTAGGTTCACGACAAGTTTGAGGGGATGGTACAGAGATTCTCATATACTCCCCCTCCCACTCATGATAGCCTCCCCCATTATCTACATCCTCCACCAGAGTGGTACATTTGTTACAACTGATGAACCTACATTGACACATCATCACCCAAAGTCCATACTTTATAAGTTCAATTTTTGATAAGTTGAATGACAGGTGCCTGTGGAACTTCCAAGTGTCTAGTAGGCTGTAGGGTGTAAATGTCTGTAGTTCATGAGACAATTCTGGGATGGAGATACAGATTTGGGAATCATCCACACAGGGTAATTCAAATAATGGGCATGGATAAGCTTGCCAAGTCAAGTGTTTAAGGAGCAGCACAGTGGCTAATACTGTTCAAGGTTCTTTCTCTTTCTCCTCTCTTTAGTTAGTGTATTAATTATCTGTTGCTGTGTTTACCCCAAAACTCAGTGACTTAAAACAACAGCTATTTGGGACTTCCCTGATGGCCCAGTGGTTAAGAATCTGCACTTCCACTGCAGGTGGCTCATGTTAGATCCCTGGTCAGGGAACTAAGATCCCGAATGCCGCGTGGTGCGGCCAAAAAAAAAAAGAAAAGAAAACAAAAACCTAGCAGCTACTATCTCACAGTTTCTGTTGGTCATTAATCTGGGCACAGTTTAGTTGGGTGCCTCTGCCTCAAAGTCTGTCCCAAACCTGCAGTCAAGATGTTTAGCCAGGGATGCAAGCATTTCAAGGCATATATAGTACTACAAAGTTCATTAAAAAAAAAAAAAGATGAAAAATCCAGCATATCCTACCTGTGGTTACACTCTGTAACTTCCAAGGCTAAGTGAGAAGAGGCCATGCAGCTTCTATCAGTCTATTTCTTGGGATACTCAACTTCGAAACCCAGCTGCTGTGCTGTGAGGAAGCTCAGGCCACAGGGAGAGGCTATGTAAATGTGTTCCAGCTGATAGTTCCCACAGAGGTCCTAGCTGACAGCCACCATGTGTCCGCATATCAGTAAGGAAGCCTCAGGATCTCAGGATCTATCTATTCCTGGTACATACTTTCCACTAGCTCTCCTTCTTTCAACTCCATCTCTGCCACATCGTTGTCACTAAGAGGAAATGAAGAAATAATAAGGGTAAAGTGCTTAGAACAGTGCCTGACACATAACACCCAGTTACCATTAGCTACTATTAAGATTATTTTAGAAGTTTTTCTTGCTCTTATTACTTTGCTCTTCGGTGCCTAACGAAGAAATAAAGCAAAAAATCCAAATCTAGTGGATTAATTCTTTTCCCTTCAGCGCCCCATCTGCTTACTGACATAACTAGCTCTTCACCTATAATTAAATACCTCTTTGCGCTCGTTTGCCCGTCTGAGACCAGGGGATATGTGACTCGTGCACTAGGACGGCCTTAGGACCTAGACTGAGGTCTGGGGCGTGGCTGTTGAGACGTGAACAGGCCTAGATGAGGAGGGCGCAGGTGAGAAGAGTAGAACCCAGTTAGGAGACCTCCGACCTGTAAATCAGTGTGGTCTCTACTTCCTACGCAACCTCAGGCAAGGACTCCCTGTCTCACGGTTTCGTTTCCCCTTCTGCAGAAAAAGTAATTTATTATTTGTGGTGCTTCCTCTCTCACAGGGTTGCTGTGAAGACCCTGAGGTAGGATTTCGGAGAGAGAACACTCCGTTATTGCAAGCCTAGAGCCTCAGAAATGGAAGGGAGAGAGAAAAGGGAGTCACGTGACAAACTCGGTCCTCTCAGGCCTCCAAGAGTTTGCCCTAGAACGTCTCATTTCTATGGTAGATGGCGCTGGAATTTCCGGGGCAAAGATTTTGCTCTTCCGGGGTAATTGTTACCGCTTCCGGGTCGGGACGCGGCGAGCGGAGTTTGCTGTGCTTTAGTTTGCTGTTGACTCGTGTTTCCGTGCTCCTTGTTGCAATGAGCTTTCTCAAAAGTTTCCCGCCGCCTGGGTCGGCTGAGGGGCTCCGGCAGCAGCAGCCAGATACTGAGGCCGTGCTGAACGGGAAAAGCCTTGGCACCGGCACCCTTTATATCGCTGAGAGGTAGGGTCTCTGGTCCCGAGTTCTGGCTTCCTGCGCGCCTCCTTCTCCACGGGCGCGGGCGGTGCGGAGGAGCGGGGCGACACCACGACCTCTGGGGCTGCGGGGCGGGGGAGCGCGTGCTCCGTGTTCCCTTGGGGGTGCCTCTGCTGGGGGTAAGATTCGACTGTTCCAGTGTCGTCTCTTCGGAGCCTTCCTTTTTCCTCATTCATTATGCTTTTTACCCGCCTGTTTACCCGAGGTCTGGTGGGGTGTTGCTCTTTATTCAAGGTCTCATTTTAAGGTTTTGAGTTTCCAGGCCCTGAGTTAGAGTCATCAGTGTGCTTGCCTTTTCGATGAACAGGAGCGGGAGGTGTTGTCCTGGGCAGGATATGTAGGTTTAGAGCAGATTGTGCAGTATTTTTAAAGTTTGGTTAAGGAGTATAGGTTTTCTTCTGTGGGTATGGGTGGGGAGAGGAACACCTTCAACGCCACGCAGGTTGGGGTTATATCCAGAGGGACCTGACTCTCATTTTCATTCCTAGAAGGAATTGCCCTTTTATTTGGGTACCTGGGGCACTTTGTACTTTCACAGTCAGATAGACTTGTGTTAAATGTTGAGATTGTAGAATAGAGGTTCCCATTTCCATGATACACGGTTCCATTCATCTTCAGGCCAACAGTGACACATTGAATCCTTCTGTCCTTCAAACGTCTCTGACTTCTGCATCAGTTTTGTCTACGTCCAGAGAAAATTCTCTGCTTCTAAGAGGTCACATGATTATATTGGACCCACACAGATAATCCAGGATAATCTCTTTATTTTATTGTCAACTGATTAGTAACCTGAATTACATACACAAAGTCCCTTTTGCCTTGTAACATAACACATTCACAGGTTTGACACCAGGGGATATTGGAGTCATGGGGGCCAAAATTCTGCCTACCACAGAGGGCACAAAAAGATGTAAAGAACCCTTGGTTTAGAAGGAAATCTAGTCACTGAGCAAAGCTTAGGCTTTTGGCCAGTGACTGAGATAGGAAATATGGATGGGAGGAAAAGCAAGTTTGGGGAATGAGTTTGGTCTATATATGTGTGGATTAATTGCACATATGAGCATGTTTCTTGGGACAGTGGTATTAAAGATGGATAGATTAGATACGCAAGAAGAGAAGAGGACCAAGGGTAGACCCTTGGGGACACATCTACACTAAGAGGTAGGTTATAGAAGAAGAGGCTTGAGAAGAGAGGAGCAGTCAAATAAAATATCTGAAAAGCACCTATTGGGTATTGACAAGGAGACCTTCAGTGATCTTGGAAGAGCAATTTCTTTTAAGGGGTGGAAAGTGGAACACAGATATGTTCCTAGCCCCTACTCAATACCCTTTTTCTCCATGGCTTCTCTGTGTATTCACTCTTCTATAATATAAATCCTGTTTTGGGAAGGTCCTATACTTGTTTTTCCATTTGGAAAAATTTCAAACCTAAAGAAAAGTTGCAAGCGTTGTTAATTAATACCCATGGCTCCTTTGCAAAGATCCATCAGTTGTTAACATTTTGCCACATTTACCTCTTTCTCTTTTTTTTTCTGAGCTTCTTGAGAGTTGCAGACATGTCATCACTTCACATGTAAATACTTGAGCAAAAATCTAAGAATAAGGACATTCTCTTGTATAACCACAGTAACAATACAGTTATCACTCTGAGGAAGTGCAGACTCCTTTTTAGCTCTTATCTGTTTAAAAAATTTACTTATTTCAACTTTTCACTAACAAATCTTTTTCTTTAAGAAACTATTTTTATAAAATATACATACAAAAAGAATATAAATTATAAATATATGGTTTAAGGAATTATAATTAAACTGACACCTGTATAACACCTCCAGGTTAAGAATAGAATATTACCAGCACCTTGGACACCGTTGTTCGTCTCTCTACTGATTGTTAGCGTTACCTCCTTGGTCTCTTTCCCTTTCTGTTCTTTCCCACCTAGCATTTCCAAATGTTGATAGACTCAAGATCGCAATAAACTGGGAAGGCTTCCTAGAGGATGTGACAAATGAGGATTAACAGTCAGGTGAATGAGGTGGGGCTAAGAGGAAACATTATAATTAGAAGAAACAGGATGTTCAGAGGCAATGGTGAGAAACAGTATTGTGTGTGCCAGGGTATATATCTGTGTGCACACATGCACACACACAGTTCAGCAGTTCTTCATCTGAGGGACCGAGGGAGAAAGAGTGGAAACATAATAAAGCTGGAGAAGGAGGGAGTCATGTTTATGAGCTTAGCTTATAGCCCAAAGGTTTTGCAGAAACTATTTTAGGATTTTAGGCAAAGAGGAACAGGGTCTGATTTGGTTTTAGGTAGTTTTTCAGATGTGTATTGAGAGATTTAGAACTCTTGGGCTTATTTTCAAAGCTTAGTTTTCATAGAAAGTTGACTTCTTTGGACTTTGTCCAAATAAGGAAGGGAACAGAGGCATGAATCATTCAAAATAGATCATTTTGAAACAAGTGAAATAAAATATTTAATTAATTTAAAACTAGGTATCTTAAACTTACAAGTTATGCTCTTTTTATATCTTATTCCAAAATTAATTTAAAACCAAATAATTAAGCCAGCCCAAATTCAAAACCTCTCTTACCTTTCTGTCCTGTTTTTCTCCCCATGCCAGGAATAAAGTACAGTGATATTCTTCTGCAAAAGCATTGGAGGTTAGCAAAACATTCCTCTGCATCTTTACTGGCTTCCTAATTCTTGATTTTCCCGTATGTGACTCATGGTTTCTTTGGGACTGGGTATAGTTAATTAGATATTTTGGTTTTGAGGGCTTTTCTTCTAGAATATATGAGAAGAGAATAAATAAAAATGAAAACTTAGTAATCAGAGTAAACGTTGCTTTTAGCTGAAACTTTCTTCTGTAGAGTACATAATCCATGTTCCTGCATAAGATTATGAGAGCTCCATAGGAAATGCTGTGGTGAGGTAGCATTTGTGTTCTGCCAGCAGTAAGGAACTACAGAGTAATTATTATGTGCTTTTTAAAGTGAAAGCCATAATTTTTTTTTTAAAGATTTATTTATTTTATTGATTGATTGATTGCTATGTTGGGTCTTCGTTTCTGTGTTAGGGCTTTCTCTAGTTGTGGCAAGTGGGGGCCACTCTTCATCGCGGTGCGCGGGCCCCTTCACTATTGCGGCCTCTCCTGTTGCGGGGCACAGGCTCCAGACGCGCAGGCTCAGTAGCTGTGGCTCACGGGCCCAGTTGCTCCGCGGCATGTGGTATCCTCCCAGACCAGGGCTCGAACCCGTGTCCCCTGCATTAGCAGGCAGATTCTCAACCACTGCGCCACCAGGGAAGCCCAAAAGCCATAATTTATAGGCACTGAATCTATGCTTATATTTCAGTTTTTCCATCTCCTAATTGAGTCATTAAAGAAAGTTTTATGGCTTTGGTATTTCAAATCATTTTGGACACCGAAATTTGGAATACTCCTTTCTGACTTGTGATAATGCCAGGGGGTTATTGAGCTGAGAAAAAGGAGTTTATTTGCTTAAAGTAATATAGTTTTAGTAAGGGACTGGCAATATTTCTGTGATACATGAGCACTATTTCTTCTACACATTAAGAGGAAAGCAGTGGAGGAAAGGCCCATAGAACACACACAATCCAATTACAATAATAAAATCTATTTCTTTGGACCCAGTGGGATGAGTGATTCTGGAAAATCATTTGTAGAGCTTTTACTACTTTAAGCATCTTAAGATTTATCACTTTAAGCTTCCCAGATTTTCTTTTTCTCTTTTTTTAATAAGCATGTTGAATGGAAATCTTTCTAAATGACAGTGCATATTTTTTGCTTTCCTTTTTTTAGTGTACAGTTCCTTATGTTGTTTTAGTGTATTTACAGAGTTGTACAATTTTACCACAATCTAATTCTGCCTTTGCTTTTGATAAGTGAGGGTCAAGTGTTGCACACTTGTGCTATTAGACGTTGATTTCCTTTAGGGACTAAGGTATAAAGTTCAGCCTCGCCTTACATCAGATATGAATGCTCTCAGACTGCTGTACTGTCATTGTTCCTGCACAAGGGAGTCCTGGGTTCTACTTTTGTATTTGTTTTTGCTTCATGAGAAATAAGACCACCAGGCTTGTTAGAGTTGTTTAGAAAATAGAACGATATGGGGGTTTTATTGCGTTAACCTCTTTTTAAAAGAAAAGCTTCATTGAGATAATTTACATAGCATGCAATCCATGTATTTGAAGTATACAATTAAATGGTTTTTAATCTATTTACAGAGTTGTGCAGCCATCAACACAATTTTATTTATTTTTAATTAATTTATTTTTTTTGGCAACGCCACGCAGCTTGTGGGATCTTAGTTCCCTGACCAGGGATTGAACCGGGCCCCGGCAGTGAAAGTGCCGAGTCCTAACCACTGGACCACCAGGGAATTCCCAACACAATCAATTTTAGAATATTTTCATTCCCCCCGCAAAAACTGACACCCATTAGCAGTCACTTTCTATTTTCCTCCAGCCCTGTGCAACCACTATATTGCATTAACTTTTATTTCATTAACATTTTTTGTGTGGTTTCTTAAGCATCTTTTTCCTACTTTTTTTCCTGCTAAGTGGTGAAGTATTACCAAAAAATTAGCCAGTCTTTGCTCAAAACTCAACGTACAGATTTTCTTGATATATTTCCTTTGTTATACCAATAAAATATTTACATTAGACCACTTTTGAGGGAAAACTAGATGTTGCTTATTTGTGGCTTTCTGTTAAAGCTGCAGAATAAATGAAAGGCTTCATAAAGTCTGCCTTTCAATGTGATTATTATTTTCCAGCTTGTGGTATGATTACAGCCATTTCATGTATATATCATTTAATGTAGGATTAGTGGAGAAATTAGTGATTCCTAGGTATTTATTGCATACTTACATGCTAAGCACTATGGTAGTGGTTTTGAAGAATGTTAAATAAAGGAATATGACAAGTTTTGTCGAGTAGCTCACATTCTGTCAGGGTACAGATAAGATTCTTTACCACAGAGTTAGGTGCTCAATAGTATATTACTGAGCATAATTACAGTTTAGAAAAAGAAGAGATCATTATGGACTGGAATAATTGTAGGGAGGGCTCTTGGAGAGGCTGAGACTTATTCAGATGAAGAGGATTTGCAAAAGCAAAAAAGGTGCCAGAAGACATTCCAAATACGAACAAGCATAAAGAGGCATAGAAACACACAGTCACTTTTCTGTGACTTAAGAAAAATTGCATTTCAAATCTGTTTGAATAGAGGAAAATTAACTATAACAGAATTGGTCTTAAAGAAATTCAATTCCTGCTGTTGAATTTTCTTATTTTAGGAATATTTCTAAACAGTATGCTTGAATTTATTCACATGTATAAAAATGTCCAAGCTGAACTTTTATAAACGTTAGGACATTAAATTAGGATTTAAGTTCTTAAAATAATCTACTTAAAACATGTTTTTCAGCCGCCTGTCTTGGTTAGATGGCTCTGGATTAGGATTCTCACTGGAATACCCCACCATTAGTTTGCATGCGGTGTCCAGGGACCTAAATGCCTATCCACGAGAGCATTTGTATGTTATGGTGAACGCCAAATTTGGAGGTATGTACGGTATTATTTAACCTTGAGCTTCCTTTGGTAGTATATTATATTTCAAAAAGCAGTCTCTGATCATAATCAATGTAATAAGCCATTGACTTATTTCGGATAATACTTTCTTAAGCAAAATTTCAGCACAGTAAAATAATTTGGCCTTTTTTAAAATTTTATTTTATTTTTTATTTATTATTTTTGGCTGTGTTGGGTCTTTGTTGCTGCACATGGGCTTCCTCTAGTTGCGGCTAGCAGGACCTAATCTTGGCTGTGGTGCGCGGGCTTCACATTGCAGCGGCTTCTCTTGTTGCGGAGCATGGGCTCTAGGTGTGCAGGCTCAGTAGTTGTGGTGCATGGGCTTAGTTGCTCCACGGCATGTGGGACCTTCCTGGACCAGGGATCGTACCCATGTCCCCTGCATTGGCAGGCAGATTCTTATCCACTGTGCCACCAGGGAAGCTCATGGACACTGCCTTGTATTTTCTATATACTTGGACTTAGAATTATTTAGCTATTGTGTGTTTGTATTTCTAGTTTTTCCTCTTGAGTTTAACTGTTTATTCTTTCTCTTTGTAAAGACATTTACATTTGGCACCCTTAGAGGCTTGGATCAGTGTACTTTGCTTCTAAGAGTTTAGGATAGAACATGTTTTGTTACAGAAATGGTTCTCAGTGGTGGACATGTTGTCCTCCCCCCATATTTGGCAATGACATTTTGATTGTCATGACTAGAGGTGGAGAGGAGTGCTACTGGCATCTAGTTAAGAGGCCAGGGATGGTACTAAACATCCTACAATGCATAGGACAGGCTCCCACAACAAAGAATTAACCAGTCCTAATGTCAATAGTGCCAAGGTTGAGAAACCCTAGGGTACAGGATTCCCAAGTCTTGCATAAAATACAAAGATTCATAAAAATCTAGTGTAGTTGATGAAAGAAGCAAGAAAGATTTTAAAAATCCATTTTTTTAGGCTGTCCACAATAAGTTGTAAGAATTCTGAATGAGAAACAAGTTAGGCACGAAATAGAATCTTGTGCTTGATTTTTGTAAGTATAACTAAATAAGAAGTTTATATAGTATATTGTGTTAGTTTAATATGTTCATCTTTTGTAGAAATGAAGAACTTAGGGGTTGAAAAGACAATTGTCACATCTTTAGTAAACTTTTGCTTTTAAAATAGTGGATTGCTTTTCTTTAAAATAGCACATAAGAGACAATCCCATGAGTTTTCCTATTGAGCTATTGCTCCTTCAATTTGAGATTTTAATATGGTTTCAGATATAAGATGAACATTTATATTGTTACACAGGTGTGGATCCTATTTTCCCAGCCTTCGTTCCTCTGGTCCTGATTCAGACTTTTTTTTTCTCTTTGGCTTACTTCCATTAACCTCTAAAGTGGACCATCAGCTTATTGTTGAGAACATGAGATTATTTTTAAAATGACTAAAACTACATTCCCATTTTTGAAAATTTAGAAAGTTTTAAGGAGACAGAGTGTGGCAGCCACTATGATCCAGCGTGAGATGATGAGTGTTTGTCATGGTAGTATTTTCTTTTCCTAATTGTAAAAATGCTATATTACATTTCTGTTTACTGCCTTAAGATAGATTCCTGCAGATATAAAAGAAGGTGTTAATTAATAGTAGTTATTTCTAGGGGGAGGACTAGAGGGTAGGGACTTTTTCCTTTGAATCCGTCTTGACTCTTTTACTTATTTTTATACCAGCATGAATTACTTTTTTTTTTTTTAATTTTTATTGGAGTATAGTTGCTTTACAATGTTGTGTTAGTTTCTGCTGTACAGCAAAGTGAATCAGTTATATGTATACATTTATCCCCTCTTTTTTAGATTTCCTTCCCATTTAGGTCACCACAGAGCACTGGGTACAGTTCCCTGTGCTATACAGTAGGTTCTCATTAGTTACCTATTTTATATATAGTAGTGTATATATGTCAATCCCAATCTCCCAATTCATCCCATTCCCGCTCTGCCGTTGGTATCTGTAAGTTTGTTCTTTACATCTGTCTCTGTTTCTGCTTTGCAAATAAGTTCATCTGTACCATTTTTCTAGATTCCACATACAAGCGATATTATACGATATTTGTTTTTCTCTTTTTGACTTATTTCACTCTGTATGACAGTCTCTAGGTCTATCCACGTCTCTGCAAATGGCACTATTTTGTTCCTTTTTATGGCTGAGTAATATTCCATTGTATATACGTACCACATCTTCTTTATCCATTCCTCTGTTGATAGACATTTAGATTGCTTCTGTGTCCTGGCTATTGTAAATAGTGCTGCAGTGAACATTGGGGTGCATGTATCGCTTTGCATTACGGCTTTCTCTGGGTATATGCCCAGGAGTGGGATTGCTGGGTCTGAGTTACTTTTATAATTTGAAAAGTGATATCCATTCAGTTATAGAATAATAATTACAGTATGATACTACTGTTTTTTTAAATGCATTGAAAAAGTTTGGTAGTACCATAATGTATTCAACTACTTAGAATTATTTGGAACTCTCCAGTATTTTTGTATTTTAGTTTTTACAGAAGACACCTCTATTATATTTGACAATTTAATAACATTAGAAACAGGACAGAAAACGTCCTGTTAAATCTGCTCTTTAAAACTGCTAACAGTGGCCATTTAAATTTTTTTCCTTTTTTGCTTATCTGTATTTTTTCATAATTCTGCAGTGAACTTGTATGACTTATAAAAGGTAAAAAAAATTTAGTGGATACCCCCTTATTATTGATTCCTATGAGTAGAACTGCTGCATTAAAGGTAAACATTTTTAAAGCTCTTAACATATATTGTCAAGTTGCTTTCCAGAAAGTTTATACTTTCAATACCTCTCTACCTTATCTTCATCTGTATGGAGAATTAACATTTTTTCAAAATGGTAACTGTAATATGCTAAACAAAAGTTATATTTTTAAGATGATTGGTTTAACATATTTTGGTGGTTTTGGGGTCTTTTTAAGTGTTTTATTGACCTTTTTTAAAAAAATTATTATTATGAAGTGATTCAAACATTGAAAAGTACAGAATAATAAAAAAATTTCCATTATTTAATATCCAGTGTAAATTCTAACATTTTTCATAATTACTCTAGTCTAAAAGAAATAAAACTGTATTAATACTATGGAAATCTTTTTTGTACCCCTCCCCATTTCATTCCTAACTCTGTCTCCAGAGTTCATCTTAAAGATGGTGTGTGTCCTTCTTGTCTGTGCTTTTAGATTTTTACTGAATATGTATATACCCATAAGCACTCTAATGGTTCTCTTTTGTGTTTAAAATTTTAATGTAAGTGGTATTATATATATTCTGCAACGAGCTCTTTCACTCACTTATATTTTAAAATCTCTTCATTTTGGTACATATAAATCACATTTATTCATTTTCAGCTGCTATCTCTCAAACATAGTATGACCAGGTTACAATACATCTATTTCCTTTTTTTAATTAACATTTATTTTTTATGTTTTCTATAGTACATATAGTAGTTCAGTAAACATTCACGTACAAACTCCTTGTGTACATAATATGTAGTTAAATGAGGAATTTCTGGGTAGTAGGATAAACATGTCTGGAATGGTTTTAGCAATTTCTGCTTCCACCAGCAGCATGTGCTAGTTCTCTTTATTGAACATTTGTATTTTTTTCTTGCCAACAGACTTTGTTAATTTATCTTTTGGGTCAGTTAACTTTCATGGGCCTTAGTTTTCTCATCTGTAAATTGTTGGTGATGAATCACATCAGTGGTTTACAAACTGCTGCTGAACCCCTTGTTTCAAGGTGAAAGAAGCAGACATGACAATGGAACTCTACTTGATAGAGGCCTGACTGTATCGGTTTCCTCACCCCCACCATGATGTTGGGGCTTGGAATCCCTAGGGCTCAAAGTACAGTGTGACTAGACCAGAGAGACTATCCAGAGTCTTTTTTAGCTCTAAAATAACAATGTTCTTATAATTTGAAGTAAAAAATTGCAGTATTTAGATATATCAGTAAGCATCCTTTAAGAAATTCTTTTAGGCTTCTATTTTTGAAAACAAGCAACATCATTAAAAAGCTATTTTTTTATTCCCTTTCTAGAAGAATCAAAAGAATCTGTTGCTGATGAAGAAGAGGAAGACAGTGATGATGATATTGAACCTATTGCTGAATTTAGATTTGTGCCTAGTGATAGATCAGCCTGTGAGTATTCTGTAGAGTTGATTCTTTTCCCTTTAAGTACAAAGCATTCCCTCATCCCTCCCCCCACACACTTACCTTCACCCTCATTACCTCTGTTCTGTTGCTTTTTCTTCATTTTAGCATCTAGCATTACTATCAATGATAGTAATATCATTGAGGACCAGATAACTATTAATATAAAGATTGTGAATGAAGTGATAGTACAGTAGATGCCATGTTGCCTGGTATGTTTTGTGAGTGGAGGAATATGTTATTTTTATGGACTTGATGCTGTTGACTGAATCTCACTGGATAGAGGACAGAGGACTCATGGCAATTCCAAAGTGGAAGATGCCAGGATAGCTGGAAAGAGCCCTGCCAGCTGAGGGGCTCCACCCTGAGGCCAGTGGTCTGACCAGGACACTGACACTTTTTTTTTAAATTATCTATTTATTTATTTTATTTTTGGCTGCGTTGGGTCCTCGTTTCTGTGCGAGGGCTTTCTCTAGTTGTGGCAAGCGGGGGTCACTCCTCATCGCGGTGCGCGGGCCTCTCACCGTCGCGGCCTCTCTTGTTGTGGGGCACAGGCTCCAGACGCGCAGGCTCAGCAATTGTGGCCCATGGGCCCAGCTGCTCCGCGGCATGTGGGATCTTCCCAGACCAGGGCTCGAACCCGTGTCCCCTGCATCGGCAGGCAGATTCTCAACCACTGCACCACCAGGGAAGCCCTGACACTTTTTTTTTAGAAAATCCAGCCAGGCATGAACGGATGTCAATAATGTTTCGAAATGAACTCTTAATTATTTTGTGGCGTGTCCATTGCTATCAAGCACTTTTCAAGATTGATTCTCCTTGGAATTTGGCAGGTTTTGTAAATGTTGTGACCCTAGTATACCTCATGTCTACTCATTAAATTTATTTGCCCTGATGGTTATTTTATTAAATTTTTATTGTACATTGGTCAGAAAAAAATTAATTAGAAATTTTTAATTTACTTGTTCAGTGGAGGCCATGTTCACTGCAATGTGTGAATGCCAGGCTTTGCATCCAGATCCTGAGGATGAAGATTCAGATGATTACGATGGAGAAGAATATGATGTGGAAGCACATGGTTAGTGAAGTGGATTTTTTAAAGTGTTTGTGTATGTGTTTCATTTTAAGCATCTATTTGTATAGGATATAGGATTATAGTTCTTTATATCTCTAAGTATCCATATAGCTTGGTTTTTAATAAAAGCGAATGGCACAATTCATGTCTAAGACAAATTAGAAAATTTCATGGGCTTCCGAGGCTTGAGAGCAAAAAATAGAGATTACTCAGGGGAGAAAGTAGATAGAGATAAATGGAAGGAAAGAAAATGATAGGATAGTGGGTAGTCGGGAGAGTCTTTTAAGTTGATGCAGTTGCTCTCAGAAAACAAACCTTCTCTCTCCATTGCTTGGAACCTGTGTCATCTACATCTTTAACATAGTCCATCAAACACCTCATTGCCAAAGTAATTTCTTTTTCCCAGAACCATACTTGATTTATCTAAGAATATCTCCCTTTACCTCCCCAGAGCATAATGCAGGCACTAGCTTGGTGTAGAGTCTTGTTACTTGAGGTGCCTGCTGTTCTCTTTTCTTTTTCCCTCTGGTCTCAAGTTTGTATACAAGTTTGGCTCTCTAAAGCCTTTTCCTCCATATGTACCACTTCCTGGCCTGAGAACACTCATTTCTGGGATTCCCCTTTATATATCTAAATACATTCTCATCTTTGCTGAGATTTTGGGGTAATTTAATTTGTTTTTTTTAAATAAATTTATTTATTTTGGCTGCATTGTGTTTTCGTTGCTGCGCATAGGCTTTCTCTAGTTGCGGTGAGTGGGGACTACTCTTCGTTGGGGTGCGTGGGCTTCTCATTGCAGTGGCTTCTCCTGTTGCAGAGCACCGGATCTAGGTGTGCGGGCTCGGTAGTTGTGGCTCGCAGGCTCTAGAGCGCAGGCTCAGTAGTTGTGGCACACAGGCTTAGTTGCTCCGCGGCATGTGGGATCTTCCCGGACCAGGGCTCGAACCCGTGTCCCCTGCATTAGCAGGCGGATTCTTAACCACTGTGCCACCAGGGAAGTCCCAATTTAATTTTTTTAATCCTGTATTTTCCAGAATTTCTGATTTTTTTAAATTAATTAATTAATTTTTGGCTGTGTTGGGTCTTAGTTGTGTGCGGGCTCTTCATTGTGGTGTATGGGCTTTTCTCTAGTTGTGGCATGTGGGCTTCTCTCTTGTTGTGGCACACGGGCTCCAGAGTGCACTGGCTCTTTAGTTGCAGTGCACAAGCTCTCTAGTTGAGGCATGCGGGCTCTCTAGTTGTGGGGTGCAGGCTCAGTAGTTGTGGTGCATGGACTTAGTTACCCCACGGTATATGGGATCTTAGTTCCCCGACCAGGGATCGAACCAGCGTCCTCTGCATTGCAAGATGGATTCTTAACCACTGGACCACCAGGGAAGTCCCCAGAATTTCTGATTTTTTAAAAGGAGCATGTATTTTAATCAGTAAAAAACACTTACATGTAAAATTCCCACCTTGGGTTAATATAAGACTTCCTAACCTTAGGAACACCCTCTTTTCCTTCTAGTCTCTGGACATTTGATTCTTTGGGAATTGCTGTTTACTGGCTTGTTATGTCTTGGAATCTCTTCTCATTCTAGAGAGTAGAGACATTTTCTTTGTATCTCTGTCTTCAACAGATGGCTGATATATGTATGTTAAATGAATGTTGAGTGTTTTCCTGGAAGCCTTTTTTCATTTTAGCTTATCTTCAGTAAGTGCATTATTGATTATCTTTTTTTCTTTCTAATTGTTTTATAGTAGCTTAAAAGCTTTTTATTTATTTAGAACAAGGGCAGGGGGACATCCCTACATTTTATACCTATGAAGAAGGATTATCCCATTTAACAGCAGAAGGCCAAGCCACACTGGAGAGATTAGAAGGAATGCTTTCTCAGTCTGTAAGCAGCCAGTATAACATGGCTGGAGTCCGGACAGAAGATTCAATAAGAGATTATGAAGGTGAGTACACAGAATTAACTCTTTATAGCATAGGAAGCAAAAGTAGAATTACATAGAATGGGAATTCTATGTAAAATTTTTTTTTTAACTTTTTTCCCTAACTACAAAGATAGTCTATGTTCATAGTCAAAAAAATTTTTAATGGGCACAGGCAAAGAAGAAATGAAAAATCAAGTAGAATTCTAATTGAGAGACATCTGTTACTTTCCTGCTGCATATCTTTCCAGTCTTTTTGTTGGCTTGCTTATGTAAGTGTATGTGCAGGTACACATTGATGCTGCCATTTTAATTTTTTAAATGAATTCCTACTTGATTATGTGCAAAACTAGTCAGTTGATTAAGAGGGCTAGACAGCATTCAAGAAACTTGGGTTTTCTTTTAGTGACAGACATTTGAACCTTACACAAGTGGCTTTAACTGTTTCATTTGTCTCATATTTGTAAGCCGCTTTGTAAATATTTTACCTATTAGACTGGTTCCCTTTTCTAAGTGTCCTATTTCAATTAGAATCTTAATGTATTTCTGTTGACTCAGCCTTTACCATTTTTTCCGTTATCCAGTCCAGTACTGAGTTCTATGGATTTTTCCTTTAAATGACTTTTCAGATCTCTTTGCTATAACTACTGCTATCCTTCAAACCTAGGCCCTTTTCTTCTCACAGTGGATTTACAATAGTAAATTTTTTGCCTCAGTCATTCCTTCCTCCAGCTCACTGTGCCATATTAATCTTCTGAGAACACTCTGTGTCATCCCTGTATAAGGATGTCCCCTCAGTGATTGTCTGATACTCACCATATGAAGTTCAAACTCTTCTCTCTGACTCTGAAGAGACAGCTCTGTCTCCGCCCCACTTGTCTCCAGTCTTGTTCCTACTACCCTCAATAAAACATTTAGATAGTGCTCTTATGTGCCAGGTCCTGATTTAAGCACATTATATGTATTTGCTCATTGAATCCTTCCAAGAGCCCTCTGGTAGATGCTGTTATGATCCCCATTTTACAGATGAAGAAACTGAGGCACAGAAAGGTCACATAGCTTGATTGAGGGCAAATAGCTAGTAAGTGGTAAGAGGATTAAATGAACTAATATGCAAAAACAATACGCCAGGCACTGTTGTGAGCATTTCTTGCATCTTACACGTATTCATTTCAGTATTTTATGTTGCTGCAGAGTCTTAATACTTCTAATTTTTAGTGATGCAGAATGTTCTTAAAGAGGGTTACCATGGTTTTTCTTTTATTGGTACATTTATGTTTCTCTCATAATGTTGTGATCAGTATCTCCATGCACATAGAATTCGGACCTGGGGGTCCTGAAGTTCTGGGATTTTTAATTTGGAAAAACTTAGGCTTTGGGTCACACTGTTTTTCCTTATGTCTCCTCTCCATTTTAAGCCTTAGATTGTGAGCCTCTAACGCAGGCTTTAGGGTGAGATGGCTCAGGTGATTTCTAGTGCTCTGCCAAACTCTTAGCTGAAAGAATTCAAGATATTTTTTTATTATAATGATTAACTGAAGAGTACCCTTGGACATTGAAAAATCTTTCATCACTGAAGGTTTTTTGTTGTTTTTAATTGTAAAATTCCTTATTTAATGCTTTGTAGCAAGTGATTTTAAGGTCACAAACACTTGTTGCTAAAGTGAGATTTTTGGGCTTGTACATTAGCATATGGAGACTTGCCTATATATAAAACTTCTTCAGCCTGTACCATTCTCTATCTTCTAAAGTCCTGGGTACCCATATCACTCTCTTGCCATTTATTTATTTATTTGACCTGTGCATTTTCTTTTTTTTAATTTATTTTTAAAATAAAAATTGTATATATTCAAGGTGTACAACATGATGTTTAGATATATACATGGTGAAATTTCTACTGCTGGCATTTCAGTGCTTTGTGTGTTTATTTATGCAAGAGGTGTTTGTTGAGCTACAGTGTCAGGTACAGAGAATACAGGAGTGCTCAAGAGAGATGCGGTTATATCTATCAATGGCAATCTAGTGGAGAGAAAAATAAATTAACTAATTAGGTAGTTATAGTACATTGTGATACAGCATTGAGATATAGGGGAGACTTGAGGAAGTGTGGAATCAGAGACTGGGCCTGTCACTCAGCTTGGATAGTCAGGGAGAGATTCAAACTTCATGGAGTAAGTGACATTTAAGCCAGAATCTAAAGATGAATAAAAATGAACCAAGTGAAGAGGGATTGCATACAGTTTGGGGAGAGAGGCAGGTAAAGGGATCAGTCATGTGCAAAGGTTCAAGAGACCATTTAGCTTTGGGGAACTGAAAGTTCATATGTCTGGAACTCTGAGTGTGAAGGGTAGTTATTATAGCAACAGATAAAGGCGGAGTAGTGAACTGGGCTGTATATTAAAGGAACTTGAAAGCTGTGTTCAAGAATTTCAACTTATGCGTAGGTCATTTGGAAACTATTGAAGAATTTTAGTTTGATTAGTGTTTCAGAAGATGACTCTGGCTATGATACAAAAAATTAATTGCAGAGGGAAATACTAGAGGAAAGAAGACAAACCCTGTTAAGTACTTTATGATTTAAATTAGATAAGAGATAGTGGCCTAAATTACGGAGCGGCAGTGAAAGTCAAAAGACAACAGATTAGAGAGATATTTAAGAGAAGCAACAGAAGTTAGAGACATGGTAGGGGTTTCTGCGTTGGGCAGGTAAAAGGTATCCTTTTGCAAGACTCTTTGGAAAGAGAAGCATTTTCTACGTGGAAAGATGATGAGTTAATTTTAGATAAGTGTTGTTTTTGCATGCCCTGCTGGATACCAAGGTGGTGGTGTGCCAGTGGGCTGCGGGCAGAAGCCAGTTTGTGGTGGACTAAAGAGTTGAGGGGTGAGTGGGAAGTGAAGAAGTGGGGAAAGCGGCTTTAGGCAACTCTTTCCAGAAGGCTTTTTTTTTTTTTTCTTGTCCTCCCCCCTCCTTTTTTTTCAATGAGATAAGAAAAAGAGATAAGTAAGAACCTCGCTCTACTTAGTCTTCTCTCCTGAATTACGTTGTAAGCTTATGAAGATAGGACTTCATACCTTAAAAAAAAGTCACACAGTAAACACCTAGCACTGTTCTGTGAAGAGAGAACAATGGATGCTTACTGCATTTGAAAGTCCCTACCTAGTGTTCTTTCAGTGTTCAGGTTGAGAATTGCGAAGTAAATGTTAAATATATAGACTAATTTTAACTTGGCCTAAATCCACAGGTGGCATTTTTCTTTCTCAGTTTGTTCGTTGGTACTTTTAATTTTCAAAAGAGAAAGAAACTGCAACTCCTACAAGCAGGGGGCACTAGCTTCCTTCTGGTCTAACTATGAGCTGAATCTTTACCTATGTGAAGTGCTTAGTAGACTGTTGCTCAGTGGTTAATTTTTTCTTCAGATGGGATGGAGGTAGATACTACACCAACAGTTGCTGGACAGTTTGAGGATGCAGATGTTGATCATTGAAAATGACTGATGCTGCTTTAGGGTGAGTAGTTTATTGTCTCCCTTGTCACTGAACATGAAAATCATGTGAAATAATTGATTTTTATTTTCGTAATTGAGGAGAACTCTATAAAATTAGCAGTTGTGGAAAAATGTTAGTTATCCATTTATGAAATTATTTAAAATTGTGTAGGTTTTTTCCCTAAGAAATCAAGATCTGCCAACATGGTAATGTTCAGGTTAACATTTATTGAGCACTTATTACATGCCAAGCACTATGCTAGGCATTGAGAGTACATGGAAGAATAAGACACACCCATCTTCAGTGAATCAGGAGAAGGACATTACCTTTTGTTCAGAAACAGAGATTTCCCTGGTTGGCTCAGGTGGGAACAGCAGAGCCTGAGGTCATGTCCTGTTCTGCTCAGTCACCTTTTCCCACTTGTGATGTTTGAAACATTACCATACTCATCAAAAAACACAAAGCAGAGATTTGCTGCAGCTCACTACTTTTCAGTTGAGGGAGGAAGTAGAAGTCATTCCAATCTGAGTTTAAGCCTTGAATCATAATCTTGTATCAGTTTCCCTCTTTTTGAATATAATGGAGGACCAAGGTCCTGGGCACTTCAGCGTTAAAGGCTGATTTGCCAAACCATATCAAGTCCATGTACAGTTGCCCAAAAGCTATCATTTCCCAAGTTGCTTCATTCCTGCTTTTCTTGACAGACATGAGTTCACTGCCAGATTTCTCTCCTCTGACACATTCTCATGAGCTTTGCCTGAAGTTTGTTCCTGACTGTTTGTTACATGCTACTCTGAGAAATAAATTGTCCTTTGTCAGTTTGAGTATCTCAACTGTATGTTAAATACTAGCTGAAGGTCATGTAGCTAGTTTATATCATACAGAGCTAGGATTAGTAATTAGCAGCCCTTCCTTTAAAAACTCTAAGATCGGGAATACCCTGGCAGTTCAGCAGTTGGGACTCTGTGTTTTCACCACCGAGGGCCTGGGTTTGATCCCTGGTCCAGGAACTAAGATCCCACAAGCTGTACAGCGTGGCCAAAAAAAAAAAAAAAAAAAACTCTTAAGATTTTTACATTGTTAAATTGTTGTTCCACTGTCCCCTTTACAACGTCCTTCTACTGCTGACCTTATAACATTTTCTTGAATACTAGCTGTTTTCCATTCTTTGAGTACTTATACCCAGGTCCTTTGTTTTATTAAAGCATATAGTAATAACATGGCAAGATTTATGTATTTTGGCTTGAGTTTTATACCATTGTCAGTCATCCAATTAGGTTGTAAGATCCCTTGTTTTTCAAGTTCCATTTACCTTCCAGATTATTGCCATTGTGAATATAACATCGCTTCTTATAGTACCCATGAATTGTGATAATGGATCTCTGCCTTCCTCTTAGATGCCAGTGAAACTATTAGAAAATAATCTTAAGAGTTCTGTGATTTAATATCTCTTTCTTTAAATATTTATTTCCACAACATTTACTTCTGTCATTGGTAGCCATATAGTTTAAAATCAGCAATGTCTCCTCTGAAGTTAGCTAAAATTATGTGTTCATGTTGCTGGAGCTCTGTTAACATTAATTTTCAGATCTCACAGTTCCAGATGTCAGTATTTCACTATTCTACTTCATGGGAAATCTTTCAGTACCAATATAAGTCTTCTTCCCTTATTTCTCAGATTCTTATTTATTACATTCTTTATAGCATATGGATTTTTTCAGTAACTTTTATTGAAACTGGAAAACAGAGTTTTTGATCTGGCTTTAACATATTTCTTCTTGAAAACAGACTATTCAGAGAACACCAACTACTCTACTAATAAGATTGAGAAACTTATTTGGTACGTCACTAATGGTTACACAAATGGGATGTTACGGTATTTTCCTGCCGAGAATTCTTAGGATTCTTTGTAATGCAATTCTATGGTGAAATAACTGTAAAATAGCCCAGACTTTCTAATGAGCTGATGATTTGTTTTCTGTTCATTTTGTGCTACAGCTGGAGCAGAGAGATACTTTATTCATAAAGTTTATATAAGTTCTTCATCTGGATAATTGACCTCAATTCCAAACAATGTCTGTAAATTTTTAATCATTTAAAATTACATTTGCTTTTGAGGAGTGAACAAGGAATAATTAGAGTGTATATGCAACTATTAAAAATGTCAAGATAATGGAACTAGGACCTCTCAATACATGAGATAGGGTGGAGGGGAAGGCACATGAATAGTGGAATCACAACTCTACCACATACCAGCTGTGTGTCTTTGGACAGGCGTATAACTTCTCTAATTCTCAGTTACCTCTTCCGAAAAATGAGGATGATAGTAAATACCTGGCAGGATTGTTGCAAAGACTGAGATATAATATATCTAAATCCCTGGCACTCTTGACTAGGCATTTAATAAATTAGCTATTATTATTATAAACACTGTAAACCTTTTGTTTTTCAGATTCTGCTCATAACTGTAGGAGAGAACTTGGTGCCTCTTCCACTGTGGAGTGGGTATTGATGAAAGTCTTTTTCCTTCTCCAAAACTTACCTGAACCAGTTCTTTCTTGAGACACATTATACTGAGACAACAAGTTGTCACCAGCACAAGAAACTATGACCTTTATTAACAAAGGTGAATTAACTTAACCAAGAGGGTATTTGTAGTTTATCATTTACTCCAACACTTTGTGTCTAGGTGTACCCTCTGTAGGCTTATAATTGCTGCCTTACTATATGCATCCTCATAACCTAGCAGGACCACATGGTGGAAATGCACTGGCACTTGAAGGTGTAGGTAGACTGCATGGGAAAGAGAGGGGCTGAATACAAGATATACACCTTAGGGCCTAAGAATACCCTTACTCCTTAAAAAAAGAAAAACAGATAAATCCTGGCACAGTCTCCACAGGGATAAAGGTCTTTTTACTAATTGGGAACCCAGATTAATTAACTCTAGGGAGCCTTTTCAGAAACAGCCCAGCCACACATACTACCACTAACACAAGTGCTTTTGCCTAGCCTTTGCTCCTTTCACCATGTTTCACCAGTCTGTTCTCTTATAACCTCTTAGGTTATATCCTTTCATTTCCAACCTCTTAGGTCAGTTTCTGTAAAAGAACAAGTGAAATTGGGATGAAGTTCTCAAAGTACTTCAGATAATTGTTTTGTCTTTGTAATAGCTTAACAAATAAATCTAGGTTTTCTATATTATTGTGCTCTCATTCTTTTTTCTTTTAATTAATTTTTATTGGCGTATGGTTGCTTAACAATGTTGTGTTAGCCTCCACCGCACAACAGAATGAATCGGCCATACGCATACAGATATCCCCTCCCTTTTGGACTTCCCTCCCATTTTCATTCTTGACTAAAACCATTAATGAGAAACGTTTCTTAAAAAATTAGTGTTGGCAAAAACTGAGAATCTTGTTGGTCTTATTTTTGTTTGACTTTTGTTGAAACATGAACATGAAATAAGTAAGAAAATGGTATAGTTAGAGCTTCAGGCAAATGTTTAGTAGGGCAAGGTCATAACACATTTCAAAGGGATTTCTGCTTCCACTTGAATCAGGAGTACTTTCTCATAGCATACTTTTCAACTCTCAGTTTTCTGTTTTCACAGACACCTGGCTAGTTATCAGGCTGATTTGTAATTACAGGTTTATACTTGGACTTTATGACCTTAAAAAGAGGTTAAGAAAGCTATTCACAATTACTTGGCTAATTAGTGACTGGTGTGTCACCACTAAGCCCAGTGTTCTTTTCAGCACTTTTACTTGGTTTCCCTCATCTTGCATGGTAGACTGAAAAAAACGAATATTCCTTTTCCTGACCAGACTCTCATAAATACTGAATTTGTTACAACAAGCAAATATAAAGACCGCTTGGAAATGGGAACTGAAATTTACTGAGACCTTCTCTGTACTGTCCTGGGTTCTTTACATGCATTATGCATATAATATTCTTAACCACTTTATGAGGTATAGGTGCTTTTATGATCCCACTTTAGAGATGAGGAAACTGAGTTACAGAGAGAGGTAAAGTAACGCTTGAGGTCACACAGATAGGGAGCTGTGATTTTTAAGCCTATGCTCCCAAATACCATTCAGCCTTACCATCTACCAACAGCTGAAAGGAAGCACATTTTCTCTTTACTGCAGGGTTTTCAGTGTTAAAATTTCAATAGACAGCACAGGAAGTTCCCAAATTTCTCTGCTACCAATCTCAGCAGCATTCATAATTCTATGCTAGACGTTTATCCATTCTTCAGTAAGCAGTCCGGGTATTCTTACGGGCTAATCTTAGCAATTCTATTTGAATTCCTTTTTAAAGTCATGCTTACATACTTGTAATCATGACTTTTAGTGAAACATAAAGTGCTCTTTGATAACATATCAACAAAATGTTGAGGTTCTGTGCACTGTTTCCTGTAGGCACTGCTGCGGTCGGCCTGGTATTGTGGATAATGCAGTCAGCTAAGATGCAGAAGACCAAGCATCTAGTTCTGACTTGGCAGACAAGATATTTAACCTCTCTGGACCTACTTCCTCATCTTTGTAAAATGAGAGGACTAGACTTTCAAAGTCTGAATGACTTCAAAAGTAATAGTAGGCAGGTGTACCCATAGCTTCGAGGAAATAAGAGAAAGAAGAAAAGATCAGGTCACACTTTTTAAAAATGAAATTCATAATGATCAGCAAGCCAACATTTCTTGATTCTATTTGAACTTAGTTTTAGGGTTGCTGGAATTGTTTACTGTTTCTTGGTGTAGAGGAAATTTTAAGAAAAGACATAGACATTCTGCCCCCATAGCTAGGGTTAGTGGTTGTCTGATCTAGGTTTTATTGTTTAAAATTGTATTCATTAAAATATCCCAGTGGATTTCTGCCTCCCTCAGGTCACTTTGTCAGATATTGATACTTTTCAGATAGGCTTGTTTAAATGTTTGTTGATTATGTATTTTGAGATCTTGTTGGGATCTTGCCGGTATTGTTAAAGATGAGGGATTATGCACAGATGATCATAGTATATAGCCCTTTATTTTTAGAAGACAAGTGTGATTACTCATTGTTCAGAGAAATTTTAGATATTTAGATAAAATTTTATTTATCTGCAGGATTTCAGATAGAATCACTATATAGTTAATTGTCATACAAGTCATATTTTTAAAGTATTTCTAGAATGGGTGAATCTGCATCTGGTACCCATCTTCTGTGGCTAATAGATCGTAATTAAAATCTGAGAAAATCCCTTAGGAGGATTCTAATAGAATTATTGCCATCCCTTGACAAAGAAGCTGAAATTGAAAAATACTTTCACTAGCATCTCACTCTTGTCTGCTCATATCTACGTAGATAAAATCAGTATCTAATGTCGGGGACTTAATAACTTCAGATGAGAAATCAGGACAACTTTGGGGAGAGCAGTGAACTTAGAATTGTTTTTAGCACAATTTTAAGAAGATAAAATAGAAATACATAATTTGGGGATGAGAAGGCTAATAAATAAAAGTGTATACAGGCTAGTTCTTCTTAGGATTTTATTTTTGGATTATTTTGAAGATTGTATGAATCACTAACAACAGTGTGTAGAAGATGATGCAATAAATGTTAATTATTACCAAAAGTAGTTAATTCTTTCTATAACAGAAAGAAGCAGCTACAGATGTAATATTAACTCAGCTCTTAGAATACATCTGAGATGCCTGATATTTAAAATTCCACTGAGCAATTAAAACAGATGTGATAATATTATGCATTTTTCTTGAAGGACCTTCAGGCCTTCACTGCAGGTCTCTACCCTTGCTCTACAAACAGGTCCAATGTACTTGCTCATCTAGTTTCTAGTCATGTAACAGGTTAGAAAAGGAGAAAAGGGGTGGTTGCATCAGGCATATCAATAGCATCAGTAAACAGCTGACAGAATTATGAAGAAAAGCAAATATGTATTATCCCAAAATATAGCAGTCTAAGCCTTCATAGCGTGTAATGCAAATATGAGAATAGTGTAGCAATTTATGTTCATAAAAGTATGACCAAAATGATCAGCCTAAATTCTGGTTGTAAATATCCAAATCTGGCTAATTTAAGCAGAAAAACAAAAAAAAAGGCTATCTGGTAGCTCACAAAATGGACATGAAAGCTGAAATAAACCAGGCTCAGAAAAAGGTTAGGAACTAGGATTGGTTTACATAAGATGTTGTGATTCCTCTGGGTGTTAGACTGATTGAATTGCTTCTGTGTCTTTGAGTCCCCACAGGGTCCTGGTTGGCACTGTGTGTATTGCCAGAAGACAGGACTATCTGGCCCTTTCAGCTTCTGTAGTGGGAGGGCACTGCCCCTGCCCAGATTCTCACAGTGGTGGATTATCCCAAATAGAAAGGATGCTTGGATGCTGGCTTGCAAAAATTTACAGCTGTTTACTGCAACCCGAAACCTTAAAAAACAGAAACAACAACAACAAAAACTATAAATTGGGGTTGTATATAATTAAAGTTAAGAAAGGTTTTTATAGAAACTGAGGAACGTACTATTGATATTTGTCAAAGCTTAAAATGCACATGAGAGACCCAGAGACTTCACTTAAAGGAATTTATCGAAAAGATAAATTTGCACATTAGGAAAGTCATAAGCACAAGGATAGTAATTGCAACTTTATTTGTAAAAGACTGAAAACAACCTCAATGTCTATAGTTAAGCCTGGGTCAGTTATTTACAGTACCTCTGTGCAATGGAAAACTATCCCTTAAAAAGAATTGGTTAGATACTATGTACCAATAATGAATAGGCTCCAAGATACATTAGATTAAAAACAAGACACAGAGATATTTGTATTGAAGAAAAGGGGCTGGAGGTTACAATGGGGATTTTACGTATCATGTGCATATACATGATGCATAAGAAAGTTGTTTTTGGGAGAAGTAGGGGATTGGGGTAGGAGGGAGACTTGAGTTTTTTTTCCCTGTTTGTGGGTTGAATTGTGTCCCCTCAGAACAATATGTTGAAATCGTGACCTCCAGCATCTCAGAATGTGACTTTATTTGGAAATAGGATCTTTACAGAGGTGATCAAGTTAAAATGAAGTCACTAGGATGGGCCCTAATGTAATATTTACTGGTGTCCTTATCAGAAGGGACAATTTGGACACAGAGACAGACATGGCAGAGGGAAAGCCACGTGAAGGTGGGGGATTGTAGTGATCCATGTACAAGCAGAGGAATGCCTGAGGCTACCAGAAGCTAGGAGAGAGGTCTGGAACAGATGCTTCCCTAGTGCCTTTAAGAGGGATCATGGCTCTGCTGACACCTTGCTTGGACTTCTGACCTCCAGAACTGTGAGAGAATAAATTTCTGTTATTCTAAACCACCTGGTTGATGGTACTTTGTTACGGTGGTACTAGAAAACTAACACATCTCCTGCATGGTCATAATTTTTATCTGAGGAGTAGGGATCTGGGCTATATATCGTAGTTTACAGTTTCAAAGAATTAAAAAATTTACAATTATCATTCATTGTTTAAATGCAAAACTCTGCAGGTAAAGGAAAAGTTGGTTATCATTACCTAACTTTATAAATAATTTGTGTTCTGAAATTTTTTTGGCATATTAAAAAGATTAATGTAACCTAGAGAATATTATGCTTAGTGGAATAAGTCAGAAAAAGACAAATACTATATGATATCGCTTATATGTGGAATCTAAAAATAATACAAATGAATGTATATGCCAAACAGAAACAGACTCACAGATATAGAAAACAAACTTGTGGTTACCAAAGGGGAGAGAGAAGTAAGGGAGGGACAAATTAGGGGTATGAGATTAACAGATACAAACTACCATGTGAAAAGTAGACAGGCAACAAGGATATATTTTGTAGCACAGGAAATTATAGTCATTATCTTGTAATAACTTACAATGGAGTAAAATCTGCAAAAATACTGAGTCACTATGCTATACACCTGAAAATAATGTAATATTGTAACTCAACTATACTTCAGTTAAAAAAAAAAAAAAAGACTAATGTTAACACATACCCATATACTCACATGCAGCTAAGAAATAAAATTGTACAAATACAGTTGAAGCTCCCTTTGTATTCCCCAGATCCCAGTCCCCTTCCTCCTCTTCAGAGGTAACCACTATCCCAGATTTGGTATTGATCATAACTATGTATGTGTTTGCATTTTTGCCAAATGTGTATGTATGCTATAAACACTATATAGTATTGGGTTGCATGGGTTTTTTTTAACTTTTATTAATTGAATCTTTCTGCTGCTTTTCCTACTTAAGCACTTTATTTTTCTTCAAAGATTTTAAATTTTAATTATTTATTTTGGCCACGTTGGGTACTTTGTTGCTGCATGCGGGCTTTCTCTAGTTGTAGCAAGCAGAGGCTATTGTTTGTTGCGGTGCACAGACTTCTCCTTGTGGTGGCTTCTCTTTTTGCAGAGCACGGACTCTAGGCGCGCGGGCTTCAGTAGTTGTGGCACGTGGGCTCAGTAGTTGTGGCTCGCAGGCTCTAGAGCACAGGCTCAGTAGTTGTGGCACACGGGCTTAGTTGCTCTGCGGCATGTGGGATCCTCCCGGACCAGGGCTCTAACCCATGTACCCTGCATTGGCAGGCGGATTCTTAACCACTGTGCCACCAGGGAAGCCCCACTTATGTAAACCTTAAAGTTTGCTAGATTTTGCTAAACTGTTCTCCAAAACGATTGTAGCTATTTACAGTTCCACCATTAGGGAATAATGCTTCTCTATACCCTTATCAATTTTTGATATTTCCAGACTCCTGAATTTCTGCCAACCTGATGAATATGAAAGTAGAATTTCATCAAGATTGTAATTTCCATGTTCCTGATTATTAGTGAAATTGAACACCTTCCTGCTTTGTACATTTGACTTATACATATTTTTTGCCCAGTTTTATTTTTTTCTTACTGATCTGTCCTTTATATATTCTAGATTCCAGTCTCCTAGTCTGTGTCTTGTCTTTTCATTTTGTTTACAGTGTCTTTTAAAAGCAAGAAGTTGTGGAATCCTGTGTGCTTTTAGAAGCTAGGAATTATTCCTTGTGTAGGATGCTTTCAAGTGTGGTTATTCTAGCCCTAGCATTCTAGTACAGTTTTGCTACAGTGTGTTTTTAAATAATGTGAACTAGCTCACAAATGATTGCTAAGTAGGGCAGTGATGTCCGTATAACCCAGAAATCACATTGGTTCATGTGCAGTTTTTCCCAGCACATTAATATTTTGCACCAACAGTTGCGTACAGTTTTGTAATAGTTAAATTGAAGAATATATGCCTTTAAGTCTGAAATAGAGAGCTGTTGCATGATTTGATTGTTTTAATAGGATCACTCTGGTAATAGAAACAGGAAGTTACTGCAATAATCTGGACAGGAGTAAGTAAATGGAGGCTTGACCAAACTATGCTAGTAGGCCATAATGAAAAGTATGAAAGCCTACTACCTTAGAAAAACACATGTACACAAGAAGACCTGCACAAGAATGTTTATCACATGCATTGATTTAATAGTAAGTACAAATACCATCAATAGAATGGATAAACTATGCAGTTTGAATTAACTGGAGCTGCATGTATTAACTTGAGTTATATGTTAGACAACCAAGTATAGAGTTACATTTACAGATGGATATGAGTCTGGAGTTCAGGACAGTTGTACAAGCTGGAGATAGAAATTTGGCAGTTATTAGGATATAGTTGCCATAAAGCCACAAGACTGGATAAAATTACCAAGGGAGTAATTATAAATAGAAAAGAGCTCAGAGGACTGAGCCCTGGGAAACTATCATTTAGTTTGGGGAAAGGAGGAAGAATAAACTGAGAAAGCAATTTTCTGGAAGTGAAGTGAATCAGGAGGAGAAAGCAATAAATTGTATCAAATGCTGCTGATAGGTAAGGAATATGAGAACTTGATTTAACAGCATGGAAGTCATTGATGGCCTTGGCAGGAATTTCAGTGGAATGGTAGAGTTGAAGGGCTGACTAGAATGCTTCAAGAAAAAATGGGAAGAGGAAAACTGAAGAACTTCTTCAGACTCCCACCATCACATCTGTTCAACCAACTCTTCTTGTGCCCATATATTCTTAACCTTTTCTCCTGTTACTATGAATGATTTGTTTGTGCTTCTAGCCAAGGCCAGCCCCTTCAGTTGTGCACTTGCTTCTATCTTTGCTAGCCAATTAAAAACTATGGACCTGGGAAATCTCCCCTCCCTTTCCTACATCATTATTTTCTCTACTGCATCATTCCCCTCAGCATGTAAACATGCTGATGTCTTTCCCACCTTAAAAAAGGAAATTCTTTCTTGACCCAATTTCCCCCACATTTTCTTTGCTTACAGCAAAAGTCTTTGAAAGAACTGTCCTACTGCTATCTCCAATTTTTCTTCTATTTCATGTTTGGGTGCAGGCATGGAATAAGCAGACAGTTGGATTTAATCAAATTGTGGTTAAGCCATGTGAGTATGATGAGATAAAGGAACAAGGGAGTTAAGATTCTATGCAAGAGTGTAATTTAAGCTGCTGAAGGAGACGAGAGTAATTGAGAGGGGAGAAAGATGTGAAAACATGGTGGTATCAGTGGACAGACGTTCCCCATGGGGGTTCAAAGGATCATTGGAGATGAGATAGTAGGGCGAGTGAGCTGGAGAGAGGGGTTAGTGGTTGGGGAATGAGGTATTTGAGATCAGAGAAGAGTTTGAGTTATTGGTAATGACAGGCTCAAGGTTATGACCAAAGTTGTAGTTGAGGCAGAAGAGAAGGGAAAAATTATTGAAGAGCCTTTCAAGTTCAGCCAATGAACTGGGAGGCCAAGATATTGGAAGGATCATCTTTGTAAGTATTGAAATCACCAACAAATATAACTGGAGTAGTGTTGTGGAGAGAGAGTGAGACAGGAACTAAATTCCTAAAGGATCAAGAGGGAATTGAGGGGACTGTACGGTAGATAACTGCAATAAGAAGTACCCAGGTAGAAGGTGGCATGGTCTGATGACATGTTTTTAATGGGGGGAGCAGAGAATAGATGAGGAGAAAGGGACCTGTTCCATCTCCAGGCCCAGTGGTATCAAGAGGTGTGAGAGAGAAAACAGCTAAGCTACCATTTGAGAGGGCTGCAGGGGAAGCCGTGTCATCAGAAGTCGCAACCTCTAATTCTGACAAGTGAAGTTTAGAGGGCTGGGTATTTTCACAAATTAATGCTCAATTTTCTTAAACCACAGTCTCATGATAAAGAGACATGAATAAAAAAAATTCCTATAAGAAAAACAGCCATGAAATAATAAGTGAAATTCAGCTTCATGTTTGGAAGACATAGGGAGTGGCAAAGGGACTATTTTGAAGGGACCAGTCATTTTGTGTCCTTGTAATAGCAGAAGTCAGGCCTAATATTGACTGCCCTTTTTTTTTTTTTTTTTTTTTTTGGTTGTGTTGGGTCTTCGTTTCTGCGCGAGGGCTTTCTCCAGTTGCGGAGAGCGGGGCCCACTCTTCATCACGGTGCGCGGGCCTCTCACTATCGCGGCCTCTCTCGTTGCGGAGCACAGGCTCCAGACGCGCAGGCTCAGTAGCTGTGGCTCACGGGCCCAGTTGCTCCGCGGCATGTGGGATCTTCCCAGACCAGGGCTCGAACCCATGTCCCCTGCATCGGCAGGCAGACTCTCAACCACTGCGCCACCAGGGAAGCCCTTGACTGATCTTTTGATTTTTTTTCAAGAGAAGCTAGAACTATGGATTTTTGTGTGGTTTAAAAACTTACAATAACTAGCTTGTTATTTTGTTTTAAATACTGTGCAGGCCAAATAAAACAAGTCAGAGACTGCATTTAGCCATTGTTGCAATTTTATGAACTCTGCTTTTTAAAATAGAAAATACTACGGTATGTATTCATAAGTTCAAGAGTCAAAGTCCATGACCATCAAACTGGCTGCCTTGTTGGGTAGCCTGCAGCAGTCTGGTTCAGTCTGCAGGTGTAAAGAGAGTGACTATAACAGGCTGATCACCAAGCAGCACTTAGATCACCTGGCAGTTTATCAGTTGCTTAATTGATTATTACTCAAACAGATCTTATTTCACCCCTCCCCCCCTTTTTTTTTGCTTTCAGTTTTAACTCTGATAATGGAATTCCTTTGAAGAGAAACATACTTAACCTTTTATCATCTGAACTTTTAATAAAAAGTAGACATACAGGGGGGGAATAAAAAAAAAAAAAGTAGATATACAATAAAAGAAAGCTTCTAATAGAGGAAAACTTGAAGGTTCTTTAAGCCTAAAAAAAAAAAGCTGTTAATTCCTAAACAGATTGTAACATTATAAAGTATTTAATGTTTCTTTATAATCTTCAATTTTCCTTTAGTCTTGATGACGGAGAATATTTTTTTGTATTGAAGTAGAAGTTTAAAGATGGTATTTGGCTGTATTTGACCTTGGGCAAAGCAGTAAACCCCCTTCTAGACTTCATTTCCTTATCTGTTAAATGGAGATTAAAAATACATGCCCTACCTACTTCATAAGGTAGCTGTTCAGTCAGATGAGCATGTGAAAAGCTTATACTTTGTATGAGTGCTTTATTCTACTAAAGAATGACAGTTTGCCTAAAGCTAGTGAGATTGTCTATTTAGAGAAAATATTTTAGATTAGAATATATTTAAAATTCAGGAACCCACAAAAGACCCCGAATAGCCAAAGCCATCTTGAGAACGAAAAATGGAGCTGGGGGAATCAGGCTCCCTGACTTCAGACTATATTACAAAGCTTCAGTAATCAAGACAGTTTGGTACTGGCACAAAAACAGAAATATAGATCAATGGAACAGGATAGAAAGCCCAGAGATAAACCCACACACATATGGTCAACTTATCTTTGATAAAGGAGGCAAGCATATACAGTGGAGAAAAGACAGCCTCTTCAATAAGTGGTGCTGGGAAAATTGGACAGGAACATGTAAAAGTATGAAATTAGAACACTCCCTGACACCATGCTCAAAAATAAACTCAAAATGGATTAAAGACCTAAGTGTAAGGCCAGACACTATCAAACTCTTAGAGGAAAACATAGGCAGAACACTCTATGACATACATCACAGCAAGATTCTTTTTGACCCAGCTCCCAGAGAAATGGAAATAAGAACACAAATAAACAAATGGGACCTAATGAAACTGAAAAGCTTTTGCACAGCAAAGGAAACCATAAACAAGACCAAAAGACAACCCTCAGAATGGGAGAAAATATTTGCAAATGAAGCAACTGACAAAGGATTAATCTCCAAGATTTACAAGCAGCTCATGCAGCTCAATAACAAAAAAACGAACAACCCAATCCAAAAATGGGCAGAAGATCTAAATAGACATTTCTCCAAAGAAGATATACAGATGGCCTACAGACACATGAAAGAATGCTCAACATCATTAATCATTAGAGAAATGCAAATCAAAACTACAATGAGATATCATCTCACACCGGTCAGAATGGCCATCATCAAAAAATCTAGAAACAATAAATGCTGGAGAGGGTGTGGAGGAAAGGGAACACTCTTGCACTGTTGGTGGGAATGTAAATTGATACAGCCACTATGGAGAACAGTATGGAGGTTCCTTAAAAAACTACAAATAGAACTACCATATGACCCAGCAATCCCACTACTGGGCATATACCCTGAGAAAACCATAGGTCAAAAAGAGTCATGTACGGGGCTTCCCTGGTGGTGCAGTGGTTGAGAATCTGCCTGCCGATGCAGGGGACACGGGTTCGAGCCCTGGTCTGGGAAGATCCCACATGCCACAGAGCAGCTGGGCCCGTGAGCCATAATTACTGAGCCTGCGCATCTGGAGCCTGTGCTCCGCAACAAGAGAGGCCGCGAGAGTGAGAGGCCCGCGCACCGCGATGAAGAGTGGCCCCCGCTTGCCACAACTAGAGGAAGCCCTCGCACAGAAACTAAGACCCAACACAGCCATAAATTAAAAAAAAAAAAAAAAAAAAAAAAAAAAAAGAGTCATGTACCAAAATGTTCATTGCAGCTCTATTTACAATAGCCAGGACATGGAAGCAACCTAAATGTCCATCGACAGATGAATGGATGAAGAAGATGTGGCACATATATACAATGGAATATTACTCAGCCATAAAAAGAAATGAAATGGAGGTATTTGTAATGAGATGGGTGGAGTTAGAGTCTGTCATACAGAGTGAAGTAAGTCAGAAAGAGAAAAACAAATACAGTATGCTAACACATATATACGGAATCTAAGGGAAAAAAAAAAAAAAAAAGGCCATGAAGAACCTAGTGGCAAGACGGGAATAAAGACACAGACCTACTAGAGAATGGACTTGAGGATATGGGGAGGGGGTGGGGTGAGATGTGACAGGGTAAGAGAGTGTCATGGACATATATACACTACCAAATGTAAAATAGATAACTAGTGGGAAGCAGCCGCACAGCACAGGGAGATCAGCTCGGTGCTTTGTGACCACCTAGAGGGGTGGGATGGGGAGGGTGGGAGGGAGGGAGATGCAAGAGGGGAAAGAAATGGGAACATATTGTATATGTATAACTGATTCACTTTGTTATAAAGCAGAAGCTAACACACTATTGTAAGGCAATTAAACTTCAATAAAGATGTTAAAAAAAAAAAAATTCAGGAACCCCCTTGAGTATGAGTAGGTATATAATCTACTTCCAAAAGCAACTTTCCTATTGAAAGATGACACTGCTGATGGTATCACTGTGTGAGGTAGTGGCTGAAAAGTATCTTCTCTCCAGTTTTGTAAGCATGACTGTTTGTACTTTGGTTAAAAATCTTGTTCATTCAAGTGACACATGATACACATACTCTTTCTTGGTCCTACCATCACCTTCCCTTCCCTTCTCACCCTGTACTCAATTTCTTTTTCATCAAAATTAACAATTATCACTTGAGATTTATATTTAAAGAGTCTTTTCTAGCAGCATTTAATACACGCTTAAAAGAACAAGTCTTAACTGAAAAACACAGGATACCTTATTTTCACAGTAATTTTTTTTTAAGTCCCAGTGATGAAAACTCTAAGGCAGTTTCTTCAAAGGAAGATAACATTGACGAATCCAGTGCAGCCAGTGTGTGAGTATTAGGTGATAAAATCTTTATCACATCCATCTTGACTGTCCTGAAACTTAGTCTTTTAGAATAGTTACTCCTTTTTATTAATTGTATGGTTGTTATACAGCCATGGAAGGAAAAAACTGAACATCAAAATCATCAGCAATATACCTGAAAGAAAAATACAGTAAAAACAAAATCCCTAAGGAAGTTCATAATCATTCAGTGGTTATAATTTAAGATTATATACAATTACATACCTAGAGATTTGTAGAGCTATGTTTAAAAGAATTAGCTACATCAATTCTACATGAAACATGTAGGTATTTTAAAATACAATATTCTCATATTATTTTTCTTCAACCATGAATCCTTAAAAACAGTATGTACTTGGAAAAACCAGTAGGATCTAAACAATGAATTCAAAGGATAAATAAAATAGATCTGGAGTTCTAGTTCTGGCTCCATTACTGACTTGCTGAGTGAGAAACTCTGGACTTGGGTCTCCATTTTAGTCTCAACCATTAATAGCTTTTAGAGCTGTATTAATAAGCAAAGTATCTGAAAGAAAACTTCAGTTGACATTTTAAACCTTAAATATAAATGTTCTTTAAAAAATCACATATTAGCAAATCTTCATTTTTGAGGTCATGCCAGATAAATCTAAACTAGCATATATATATATGTAAAAAATGTGATTTTTTTTAAAAACATTTTTTAAGATTTAAAATTTTTCAGTGGGAAATAGGGACAGAGGAGATTTAGGCACAGGACTCAAATCACTGTCTAACAGAGAAGTCTGCAATGGTTAATGTTTTTATCTGAAGGTATGTAGGCTTAAAGCTCTAAATCAGTTTAAACTTAGATTAAGAATGTGTTTTTGTCACATGCAGATTTGATAGTTTACTCCTGTTTGCTAACAAGAGGAAACCTTAAGGTTTGACTAGCATTTGGATAGCTTAACATATTTTTGAAAGATGAATCTGATTTGCAACCAAAGGCTTTAGATTTTTTAAAAAGTCAGAAACAATCTGTTAATAAATCCACAAAATTTGACATATTCTTTATAAAGTCAGAGCTAGAAAATAAGACATTACATTTAAAACTTTCTAAAAATGGAGTTGCAGTTTCATAGAAGCAAATAGAATTTGCTAATTTTTATTATATGAAATGTGTAAGCTAGAGAACTTATATACATTCTTATAGTCACATTTCTAACATTTTATTAATTGGGGAAGATGGCAGGGCCCATTAAAGGAATTATAATTATCTCCGCTATGAAGAGAAACAAGAAAGAACAAGGACCGTGTCTTCCAAGAATAGTTGGCTCCCTGCTTGGTCAGGAAGGGAAAGAAGATAGGTATCTTGCGATTACTCTCCTCTGTCGCACTCTGTGGCACTGCCTAGTGTTTGTTTGCTTCGACTCCTCATCTCTTAGCTCTTTGAATGACTCTTGTAAAAATAAAATTTATTTTTCTTATCCTTCTTAGAGTTAAATAGTGACCCTACTTCATTTGAGGCCATTTTTTTCCCCAGTGGGAATGTAATTTCAGTGTATGACAAAAGTCAGTGGCAAGCCAGAATTTAGTATTCTAAAAACTGCCATTTAGTCACATGTCTTTTATCCACATCTATCGAATTATTTCTATATTGTTTCTCATTCACAAACCTCTTAAAGCAGTATAGGAACGTGGCTCTTTAAATGAAGAACTAGAACAGAAATTTTGTTTGGGTCTGTTTAGAAAAAGCTAGGAGATCCTTAGGTTAACAAAGGAAGAATCTTTGAATGTATATTTTCAACAAGCTAATTAGGGCCATACATAATTGCAAAAACGTTTGATCCCAATTCCATTTTTAAAAGATCCCTTGAATAGGAAGCAAAGAAATAAAAGTATATTTGTTTTTCGTTTTCATATTTGGATTGTTTTTTGGATAAGGGGTTCTTTAAAATGTTTTGGTAACAGCAACAAGTAATGTTATCTTCCTGTTTGCACCACACTATCATGAAGAGAATATAGTCTGTTTTCCTACCCTACTACTCTCTGGTCTGTATATTTGCTAAAGGGGCAGAAGTGATTGCTCCTTTTTTTTAATCTGTCATGAGACTTTTTTCCAGTATGTTCTTCCAGGAAGAAGTTATCAAGTGATTTAGGCTAGAAAATGTGTTTAATGAAAAAAAAGTCATGGTCTTTTTACAGAGAATGGCAATGACTTCTGTTTCTTTTTTCTTTTAAAATTATTTTGGAAAGGCCTACTTTTTAGGTTTTTTTCAAGTAGTGAATGACATAATTCCTTAGTATCATGGGCCTACTGTTAAAATTGTAGTTGGAGCACATTAACAAATATATAATGTTAATAATATATGTTCATTTCAAATAAGACATATTAAGAGAATTTTTCCATATAAAAACAAGTAGACTGGTCCAATTAGTGACCTTTTTAACTTCTTCATGAACTTCAGTGACCTTTTTTACTTCTTAAAAGTTAAGAGCAGAGAAAATTTAAAGAACTTATTGGAAAATACTAGTAATCAATAGATGAAAAAAAGCTACCATTATTAGCATTTTAAAATACAGGTTTTCTCTGATATTCTTCATGTTTAGGCCTATAGATATTGCTGAGCATAACAGATACTAAATGTGAGGAAAATTCCTAAATGAAAGGAATGGAAGGTGAATGGAAGGAGTGAAGTATGATGGCTATTCAAACCTGTTATGCCTATGTTCTCTCCTATAAGTACCCTCCTCCCCACCCCCTTTTTTTTTTTAAAGAAATGAGCAACGGGCTTCCCGGGTGGCGCAGTGGTTGAGAATCTGCCTGCCAATGCAGGGGACACGGGTTCGAGCCCTGGTCTGGGAAGATCCCACATGCCGCAGAGCGACTGGGCCCGTGAGCCACAACTACTGAGCCTGCGCGTCTGGAGCCTGTGCTCCGCAACAAGAGAGGCCGCGATAGTGAGAGGCCCGCGCACCGCGATGAAGGGTGGCTCCCACTCGCCGCAACTGGAGAAAGCCCTCGCACAGAAACGAAGACCCAACACAGCCAAAAATAAATAAATAAATAAAATTTAAAAAAAAAAAAAAAAAAAAAAAAAGAAATGAGCAACAAGAAACAAAATGCAAACTGGATAAAAAGAAGGATGAACTAACAGAAGGCCAGCTATCCTCATATTCATTTATAGTTATGAATTATAGTCAGGCTTAAAGCAAATGACTAAACAAAATCAAGAAATGCTGATAACTTACATAAGGAAATGCATATCATGATTACAGTTATAACTTTTTTATGTTATTTGACCTACCTGAAAAGAGGAATTTTACATATCTGATCCAGATAGAGATAATAGGAATGCAACTTGTGGAAAATTTTAAAACTACATTTATTATAGTTCTGCATTGTTTCATGAGATGCCCTTCTGTAAAATGAGTCAAATGAACTAAATATTATTTTATTTGGAGCTCACACACTTGAAAAAAACAAATTCCTTTAGCAAAAAAAAAAGATTATTTTTTAATGGAAATAATTACTCCTCACTTTTTTGCCCTCATATCTGAGGGCTTCTTAAAGTGGTATCAGACCTCAAACTGACTATCCTTAACTAGGTAATTTGTTTCTTTGAAGATAAAAGACGTTTTAAAGGATACTACACAAAATAAAATGTTATTTCAGGCATAACATTTCCTACCTTTTTTCTTTTCTGTCTGTTCCTACTCTGGCTTTGGAAATTGACATGTTACAGTGACATTCCATATCATATTTAAAATATTCTAATATTTTAATCATATTAAATAAAAATATGCTTACCTAAAGAAGGAGCCAGCCAATATACTATAAAAAATTGAAGGAATGCTTCATCAAAACACTTGAAATGTAGTGAAAGTGCCAAAGCTGGATTAAATACAGCTCCTGTTAGACTTCCTCCTGTAATACATTTTAAACAGAATGATACCAAACCATATATCTTACATTTTCTTGCAACTAGAAATACAGGGATTACTAAATGTAACTATTTCATTTTAGGTATTTAAGTATTCTTATTCTGTAATCTTCCTTTGCAGAATCACCTGGCATAGAGAATAAAAATAGATTATAGATTATAATATGCCAGGTGCAAAAAAGCGGGGGTGGGGGGACAAAGGACATCAAGAATTTTAATCCAATGCTTTTCCTATAGTATATTATAAAATGCACATTGAAAGTTACCCTGCTCTGTTATTGTTCCTACAGTTTTATAAAACAGATTTGGCTGCCCTTAACATTCATAAACTTAAATGAATAATAATAAAAATAAAACGAAAGTACATTTAAAATGGGTACAATACCCCAGGATCCTCTTGAGCAGAAGTACCTTTGCTTTGAAAACAAAAAATAAAATGGACCAAAGCATTATCATTGACTCCATTTTTACTTGGCAGCAGAGCCCTGAAGAAGTGACTGTGAATGGTGTGTGAATTATATCTCAATAACGTGGTTACAAAATTTTTAAAAATAAAAAAAGAAGTCACTGAGTAGTCGTGAGAGATAAGCACAAATTCTAACTGTTGACTACTTTTCAGGATTCATGGTCCAGCTCTGCACACAGGGTCTCTCTCTGAGATTGGGCCCAGGAGTTTATAGTTCTGGCTACACAGCAAGTAAGGAAAGGCAAAAGAGGTTGGACTGCCTGTCCAGTGGTACTCACCAGAACTGTGGCTCCGCTTTTCAAAACATACTCTAATTGTATCCCTGAGATAGAGACATTTCTGGTGGTTGTTCCATGTGGAAGCTTGGGCACACTTGTCTGCCTGTGACTCAGCCACAGCTACAGATCCGGAGATCTTCACAAATTTTACATGGACATATGCCACTATAGCATGTTAATTGTCTTTATAAAATGCAGTGAAGTAAAATTGAAAATTAAGAGACACTTTCATAAGATTTCACTAATGAGATTTCACTCCTGATAGGCTGAAAACATTGAAGCTGTGTTGAGGTAAAGATGTTGACACTGAACTGAGTTCACTCCATGGCTAAGAGTCCTTTTTAGCATACCAGCCTCACAGCATGATTTATATTTATGCCTCAGCAATTATAAATGACATCACATCATGGACCTTCAGGACCACTCTTGAATAGTCAAATCCTGGAATGTTAAACCTGCAACTGCCAAGGGCCAACAGAATTGTTTGGTTGGCATGTGGTCATTTCAGCTTAATTCCACAAAAAATTATTGAGTTCTTATGTTCTAGACACCATGGACAAAAAGATAAGGATTCACACAGATCTTTATAATAAAATATAATGTAATATGTGCTGTGATAATATAAGTGACCTGTGATTTTTTTTTTTGGCATTTATCAATAAAAATAGACTGAATCATTTCCCTCATAATTAGTTTGCTTCAGTTTTCCCATTAGGTCTTTGGTATTTCCATTAGGTCTAAGAACACTGTCAGTCAGTTTTATACCATTCTAAAACTCCAACTACTTCACACTTATCTTCTAACCCTTACATCACCAATTCTGCTCAGTGTGACTTGGTAGAAGCTGCTCCTCCTACCCAGAGGTACAGTCTATTCCCCTGTCTTGGATATGGATTGGCTTTACAACTTGCACTGACAAATAGAATGCAGCAGAAGTGATGCTATGTGAATTCTGAGTGTGAGAAGCAACACTGAGTGAATTCTAGGTTCAGGTCTCAATAAAGCCATCGTCGGTTTCCACTTTTTACTCTCTTGGAACAATGCCCTGACCATGTAAGTGAGTTGGTCTAGGCTGCTGGAGGATGACAGGCCACAGGGAAGAAAACTGAGGCATCTTAGATGGCTGTTGGTACCAACTGCTGGACACGAGTGAAGCACCTTGGCTCTTCCAGACATACCAACTGTCCAGCTATATGGTCTCAGGAATTTCCTATCTAATCCACAAAGTCATGAAAAATAATAAATTACTGTTATTTTAAGGATAAGTTAACTGATTCAGAAATCCATTGTGTCAACAAAAGGCCCAAAATGTGGCATTGGCTTTGATGTTTTAGACTGGGTAATTCTTTGTTGGGAGTTGTCCTTTGCATTGTAGGATTTTTAGCAGCATTCCTAGCCTTTACCCACTAGATGCCAGTTGCACATCCATCTCCCACCTTGTAACAACCAAAAATGTCTCCAGACATTGCTAAAAGTCCCCTGGGGGGGGGGGGCGGGGGGCAAAATTGTCCCATTGAAAACCACTGTCCTAGAGAACTACTGGTACTTGTATACTAGTAGACACACATAAGGTTGTTTATAGTAGCAATGAACTGGGAAAAACCTAAATGTCTATTCAGAAGAAGGTAGCTAAATATACAACTTTGTTATTAATTTGGAATACCATTCAGTACTGAAATAACAAGCGAAATCTCTTTACTAATATAGATCTCCAAGATAATATCATTGAACCACACCACTAAAAAAAGCAAACTGCAGAAAGTAAAGTATGATACCTTTCATGTTAACATGAACACATATAATAGTTTCTATAGGGTCCTATCAATATGTATAATAAATGCACATAAGAATTTGGAAGGACACACACATATGCATGCACAGGACTACACTGGTGAGAAGAGTAGGCAGGGAAGGAGAGGGGACAGGCATGAAGGATAGCAATCAAAAGTCTCATTGGTAATATTTCCATTTTTTACAAAAATAACACATTCATGTATTGTGTAATTAAATGTGAATTATTTAAAAAGTAAGAATCATCCATCAGGCACAGAACTTACAGAAAATGGCTTTGAAACATAAGTTACTATATATTGATGTCTGGAGGGGAGAAGCCATAACATATGTTGAAGAAGAGGTATCAACAGGGAGATCCAGCTGGCTGACTGCCAAGAGTCTTAGAAGACAGTATGACCTTGGTGAAATTACCACAAAGACTGAGTCCCAAATCTGGTAATTATAGGCACTAATGTTTCTCAGTACTCCTAAAGGGAATCAAATTCTCTGTGACAGGATGACACTAGTTAAAATCAGTTAAAATCAGTTAAAACCAGAACATTTGTGCCAGTTACTGTGGGAAGAACTTGGAATACATTATTCTTCATCATAGTCTAAAGAGATAGATAGTATTATTCTCCATTTTAAAGATGAGGAAACTGAGACCTAAATTAAGTTATCTCTCCTACGGACACAGTCCAACTCCAAGGCTGTGTGCTTAACCACTATATTATACTGGCATGATAAAAAAAAAGTTTTGGACCTTCGTTTGAAGCTGTTTTTCATTTGTAAATTGGCACCTATTTCATATGGTTATTGTATTAAAAATGAACGTATGTAAAGGACTTAGTTCCCTTCTCCTTTGACAAATAATCTTACCCAAATTCTTCGTGACTTAGAAGGATACAAAAACCTCCTGAATGGAGTAATGAAATGAAGTAAAAGTACAGTTACTTCAAACAATATATTAGGCTTATTTTGAAAGCTCTTAGACATAAAATATGGAATACCCAGATATGTATTACTTCTTTCTATTTTTAAATGAATAGAGTATTTGCTAATTCATTCATTCACTCATTCTAAAAATAATGAGTATTTATTTGTAACAGGCGACACCATGCTAAGTCCTGATTATAACTTATAATGAATAAAACAATTTTAGTCTCTGTACTCATAAAGCTTACTGTCTGGTGGAGGAAGACAGGCATTACATCAGAAAACAAGTATATAATTTAAAAATTCTACAAAGGAAATGAACAGGGTACAGTAATAAAGACAACCTATCTGGATATGTAAAATAACAGATTTTTTCCCCAATATGTAATTAATTTAAAAATGAATGCAGTTCTCTCTTACCCTGGTCATTGCACCAAATTCTCCCAAAACCTAAATTAAGGAAGATTTGCTTGAAATTTGCATTAATAGTTTTAACAGCTTTAATATGTTAATAAATCACACAGTTTTTTTCACTTTATTTGGGAAGTCAATAAATACATGATAAGTGGTAATGACATCAGTGGCCTCCATCTGCACATCAAAGTGCAGGATGCTAAATCAATAAATACACAATCAGACGCTTGATCATTGGCTATCCAAGGAGCCTGTGGCTACGCTGCTGGACAGTTATGTTCTGTAATCTTAAATTATCAGTTCTTTTGATGTGACCTGTATTAGTGACTTCTGGGTGTCCTCAAAATGCAAGTGATTAAAGAAATATCCCAGCATGCAACTTAGCCAAACCAGTACTAATAGTATCTTAGAAGTTTAAAAAAAAAAAAGAGAGAGAAAGACATATCAAAGTAACTTGTAACGATGCCTGATTTAGCAGATGCTTCCCCTGACTTTCCTTCCCTATCCATTCTTAACTCCTTCCTACAAAAGCCTCACCTCTGCCGGGTAAGACACACACTCAACTAGTCCCCAAACAGTTCACTCTATTTAGAATAACTGATCTAAAGTTATGACTTATATCCATAGAAAAAATGGGGAGTGACATGGCTTAGTGCAGCACTTCCCAAAGTATGTTCTCTTCTGCTACACACTCCTAGACAAATGGATTCCGTAAGTTTGAAAAACTGTGTTCCACATGCTCCTCTTGTTGGAGTTTCACAATAAACAGTAGCATAGTAAAGGCTCTGTGAAGTCTTAAATTAGAAAATCTGTTTAATCCAGTGTTTGCCAAATTTATTTGGCAACAGAATCCTTTTGTAACAAATTTTTTTAAGTTATGCTAAAATATACATAACATAAAATATGCCATTTTAACCATTTGAAAGTGTATATTCATGGCATTAGTTACAGTCACAATGTTCAATCATCACCACTATTTCCAAAACTTTTCCATCACCCCAAACAGAAACTCTGTACCCATTAAACAAAAGGTCCCTATTCCTCCCTGCTACCCAGCCCATGGTAACCTCTATTCTACTTTCTGACTCTATGAATTTGCCTGTTCTGAATATTTCATGTAAGTGGAGTCATATAACATTTGTCCCTTTGTGTCTGACTTATTTTGCTTAGCATAATGTTTTCAAGGTTCATTCCTATTGTATGTATCAGAACTTCATTCCTTTTCATGGCTGAACAACATTCAATTGTATGTATATATTTTTGTTACTTTTGAGGAATATGCTGTAGAAATGCTGATAATGAAATGAGTATAAGCTTTAGTGTCAGTTTAAATCATGGTTCCAGAACATTCTAGCTGTGTGACCTTGGACAGGTCATTTCACTTTTCTGAGCCTCACTTACATAAAAATGGGAATAATGTATTCATCAGTGGGTTGCTGTAAGGATTAACTAGGATAACTCATATAAATTTCCTACATGCTTGGCATGTTGCCCAATGAATATTCTTATCTCCCTTATATTGGCAGAAAAGGAAGATCATAATAGGGTATCAATTTCTGTAACAGTAGTAAATAATTGTTAGGTTCTGTCCCTGCAAACCGTCTCCAGCACTGCCCAATATTGTACCCACTAGCCACATATGGCTATTGAGTACTTGAAATGTGGCTATAGCAACTGAAGAAGTAAATATTTAATTTTAGTTGATTTATACCTAAATAACCATATGTGACTAGTGGCTACTGAAATGGCCAGCAAAGTCTAGACTGGAGCAGTGGTTCTCAGCCCTGGTTTCATATTGGGATCACCTGGGAAAATTTTAAATCTACTATTGCCTAGGCCCCTTCCCACAGCAATTAAATCTTAATCTTGGCACCCAGATATGGGTATGTTTAAAACACTCCCTAGGTGATTGTAACGCAGAGAGAATGTTGAGAACCACTGCTGTAGTGATCCCTTCACTCTCTCCTCCTCCCCTACCAATTAGTATCCTCATTTCAGCAATGTCTATGTCAATAATGTGAGGGGAAGAAAGAGAGCAGTGTTTTTTGACACCTTAAATTGTTATTTTATGGGTTCTTTCTAATAACTCTCCTTATATTTATGTATAACTTCAATTATTATCTTGTTTCTCTTCTCTCAAAATCTTTGTCACTTATAAAATAGGTATTGGCTAATATTATATACAGTATTATTATGAAATCATAAATATGTATTAAAAGTACAAAAGGAAGAATACTAATTTAAGGATAATCAAGAGAGGGAGGAGGAACTGTGTATAACATTTTATTAACTTAAAACATCTTTTAAATGTTTACCACTTCTAATTATATAAGTACAGAGCTAAATTGTGGCATAACTTTTTTCAAGGGATGTTTCTGCTTTGGCCCAAACCTAAAACTTTAATAAGAAACTACTCACCAACCCCTCAAATATGCATAAATCCTTCCTTCTCTCCTATACCATTTATTTCCATCTGTCTCTCCAAAAAAAATGGTACTAGATCTAAAGAAGTTGAAATGGATTGCAAATTCTTTCATTTCTACCTAGGAAGTCGAGCATATGTTTCAAAGTCCTTATCTTGAGGTTTGCGTCTACTCATAGTTTCTCTTTCAATGGGCAGAAGACTGACTCTTACTACTAATTCCTTTTATTAGATTCCTGCCTCCAAAACATTTTAGAATTGAGATATAGTCCTAATGAAATATTTTGTTGTGATCATTTAAAATAACACACTTCATCATCAAACTTTTGTTTTTTGGATTTTCTTGTCCCATTTAGAATATTCAGATTATCCACTAAATCTGAGATCTGTCAAGGTAAACAAATGGTTTACAAGAAATCAACAAATTCTCAAGAATTATTAGTTTTTAAAAAGCATCTTTGATTTCAAGCACGTTTTGATTTTAAAACACATCTTTCTTGATAGGCCATTAAAAATTCACTTATAACTCAAGATGAATTATTGAGGAGATAAGAAATGATTTTAAGTAATTTTGTAGAAAAAGAACTAAGAAATAGAACTACAGAATTTCTACTTCCCACTCTTACTACTAACCAATCAGGTAGCTTGTGCTTTAAATTGGAAGGAACTTTTGACACCCAGGATCATGTTTCAGTGAGAGTCTCAGAAAGGATCTATACCAAGTTGGCAAGAGGTAGCTGACGTTATCTTTCCTTTCTACCATTACAACAATCCCTTTGTAGGATATTTGAACCCTTGGCAATATCTCACATGATCTCACTTTCAGCACAGAAGTGGCTTTCTCTGGGTGTTAAAAAAAAAAAAAGCACTGAATGGAGGATCAATATTTCGACCCTATCGGTAAAGAATGAGCTGCAAAATGATTAGAATTACGGAGATACCAATTTTGACATCACAGAGGCATAATGGTTTAAAATGTATCTTGGCAAAGAACTTAGAGCCTCAAGTCATAGAAGCTCCGGACATGCCAAGTGTTTTGTGGGAATAACAAACCTGCATAGACCAAAAAGGTGATGAGTGCTGACAGCAGGTGGATACGAAGCTTGGTTCGGACCTCCTGGAAGTGCAGCAAAGCGCTGTGGAAGATAAAGGAGGAGACGGCCTCTATGATGACCGCTTTGGGCAAGTCCACTTGGATGGGATTCCTGCAAGCGAAGCTCCTCTCGCTGACGTGATACTTGGTCAGTCCCAGGCTCCACAGGGCGCCCATGCAGTACCTGCTGCACAGGGCACCAATCAGCTGAGCTAACAGCCTCATCGCACCCGTCTCAGCGGACATTCCCCCCAGCATCATCTGCATCATCACGCCGCACGGGTTGCTGGAGGTGCCCACCAGAGTCAGGCCATGCACCAACGAGAAGAAGTAGGTTAGCGTCAGCGGCCAGGTGGGGTGCAGGGGTTCCTGCTCGCTCAGCACTTGCAGCTCATGGGTGCAGAAGCAGAGCTGGAACGTGGCCAGAAACTCCAAGACGAAGGCGTGGGCAGTGGGCCTGTTCAGCTGCTGCCGGGTGACCACGCGGGCCAGCCCCATGAACAGCACGATTGACAGCATCAGCCCCAGCGAGGTACAGGTGTCCTGCATCTCGGGCCAGAGCCCCCGCAGCGCCGTCATGGCTCTCTCAACACCAGGCTGGGATCCCTGCTCTGGCTCGGCAGGAGGCGATGTATGGGCCGGAGTCCTAAGTCCTCAGTCCCGCCCCCTCACGCCCCTCGGGGCGGGCCGACTCTAGGCTTGCTGGAGGCACTGGGGGCGCTATGCGAAAGGACTCCTCCCCTCCCCGGCTCTGAGCTAGGGTGTTGTTACCAGAGCCGGGGAGGAGGGACGACGAGGACACCTCTGCGAGGGCACCGGCTGAGGGGCCAACGGTCAGCAGGAGCCGGACACGCACACGCCCTCGCCACTTCCCTCAGGGACTGGAAGCAGGCGCGGGTGGGGCAGGGAGTGGAGGGACGGCGCGCGTCCGGAGGCCATTGCGCATGCGCGCGGCGGCCCGTGCGCCTTTGCGAGAGGCTAGACTTGGGACCGCCGGACCCCCGGCGACGCCGGGCGCGTTAATCCCAGCGCTGAGCGGGAGGGCGCGCGCCCCTTGCGCTTTGACAGGTGCTTTGACGTGGGAACCTTGAGGTGTTTTCCTTCCCCGCTCCTAAAACTGTAAAGCCGGCAGCCTGGAAAGACCGCTAAAGCTCATCTCCACCAACCACCTCGTTTTTAATTTGTGGGGCGACTGAGAAGACGGGAAGTGACGGAGGTGCAGCGCGGAGGTCGGGGGTGGGGCTGGGTGGTGGTTTGGCGGGAGTAGATTTCAGAGCGAACCAGAGCTTGACCTGTGTGAAGAAGGGCAGGCAACTGGGTCTTCTTGAGCCTTAGTTTTTTTCACCTGCCTGTGACGTTTACCTCGTAGAGTTGTGGGTCAGACGACCCACCTCATCGATTTGTTTTTAAAAAAGCATGGAAGGCAAGTAGCACAGAGCCTGGCAGACAGGAAGTGTTCAAGAAGTGCTAGGCTGAAGTTGAAAGAGGACATCTTGCCACCACCCCTCACTCACAACAGCTCGCCCCCCTTGGGCGGCCCTTTGTGGGTGCAGCTGGGAGGGAATGTCTGGGATTCCTCAGACCTTGCACCTGTCGTGGTTTTCTGCTAATGGAATGGGTGTCATGGTTTAGTTGGGGGAGAGGGGTGCAAATTTCTCAGCACTCTCCAGCCTCAGTTCTGCCTCCCCTGGGCTCTGCTGAGACACAAGTCCACATTTCTGAGGGCTGGAGAGAAGTGAGAGAAGAGCTAAAATGAGAGGAATAATTAGCCCGAGCTTCAAGTGATAGAGCGCTTGGAAGGTGTTCTTGAAACCACTAGGTGGCATCTCTGGGGGGCTCCAAGGAGCCCGAGTCCTTTCTGTCTCGTCACGGAAAGAATTCAGCCAGAGGCAAAGTGATAGATAAGAAGTGATTTATTAGAATAGGATGCTTGTGAGGCTTACAAGTGGGCAGGCGAGAGGATGCTGTGCCCTGAGAACTTAGTGGGCTACAATTTTATAATCAAAGGAAAAGTGGGGAGGGGGAAAAACCCACCTTCTTCCTCATTCTTCAGTAGACGCCAAGCTTCCATCATCAGCTCCTCCTGCAGGTTGGGCAGGGGAGTTTTCTTGTCCCTACATGGTCAAGCCAGGACTGTCATGGCACTATGGAAAAATTATTTCAGGTCTCAGTACAGTGAGGGTCTTTCACTTTGAAATGTCACTTTTCCATAAAGTATTGTTTTTTATGTGTGCAGAGAGTATGTCCTAGGGGTCATTAACTTACTGAGTTCACTGGGCAGGATGTGAGTCTCATGCCACCATTGTTTTATTGTTTTGGGTCATGTCTCCTGCTTCTGCTGCATGGTTTTGTTGCTACGCAAGCCTGCTTGGTTTCGTGGTTGAGCAAACCTGCTTTCTTGAGTGATCATTAACTTACAGGGGTCTCCCATATTTTTTCTTTACTTACAATCCCCTAGTGGGATTAACTATTTAATTACCTACTTAGTCCCTTTACTCTGTCCCTATCATTCTTGCTGATTCTCCTCAGCTTTCCTTCCCAATCTCAATTTGTCCTCTAATAACTAATGAAAGTTCTCTTCATAACTCCCAAGTTTTCTGTGGTGCCAATAGGCATTCTTTGAATTAAAAAAATAAATTCTTTCAGAAAACACACAAACTGTGTAGAAAGATGAAGTCCTTTCCTCTTTCCTGTGTTGGTGCCTGACCAGGAAAGAATTTAGAGTAAATTAAAACTATTGTCTGCTCACTGCTGTTGAAAGAGGTTGCTTTTAAATCAATACTGTGAGTGTAACGCTTTTATCGCTCCCCTTTACTAGAAGTCACTTGAGTTTTAGTTAATGTGAATATATTTTGTTTACTGCTCTGCTGATAATTCACTTTTACTAGCACAAGCCATGTAGAAAACTAGCCTTTTGGACTTTGATTAGAAATTTTAATAACACTATAATATACATTGTTATTAAAAGGATTTTGGTAATTCTTTCAATTAAAGAACAAGGCCAAAATAAACCCAATTAATTACTTGTGATTATTTCACATCACATGAATCTCTGTTTTCAGAAACAAAAAATCACTAATTAATCCACCCCATTTCCTTCAACATAAATGTTTGTTGGTATGGGTGACAGAGCTGCATCTTGCAAACCCAGATCTCAAAATTCCAGTTCTAAGACCAGTGTCTTCATGAGGAAGAACGACTCTTCCATAGGTTGGAAGATTAGAAGAGTCTGGCTTCCTCAGCAATGTTGGCCCCATTTTAACCACTTTGCTTCTGTGCATTTCAGAGATATCATGTTTCTGTGAGGCAGGAAGTACATAATACTAGGTTTGGTGAAAGCACTGGATTTAGCATTTGAAAATGAGGGTTTGCATCTTACGCTATGCTTACTGTGAGATCTTGAGGAAATTGTTAAATCATTAAACTTCTCTGAGCTTCAGTTTCCTCATCATAATATTATGGTAAATAACTAATTTAGGGTTTTGTTGTAAAGATTGAATGAGACAATACAGATGAAGTGCTTTGTAAAGAGTTATTACAAATGTTTATTGAGATGTAATTCACATACCATAAAATTCACCCTTTTAAAGTGTACAATTTAGTGGTTTTATTATATTCACAAAGTTGTGTAACCACAAATTATCAATAGTTATTTTGAGTGGTGATTCTTAGAAATGAAGTCCTAAATTTATAATGCAACTGTCTCTATAATCTTTGCCATGAATTATTTAAATATAATATGAAACAGTTATGACTTATTATTATATACACTGCTTCCTATGTGGAGAGGAAACCCAAACTATAATTTTAAAGAGGTCCATAGCAATCAGTGGATCCTAAAATGGAAGATACTTATCTAGTGCTCTATCACATATAATCAGTTAAATTTTTGTGAGAACTTTTTGCTTCTATCTCAGTAATATGTTTCCTTCCTTCCTTCCTTCCTTCCTTCCTTCCTTCCTTCCTTTCTTTCTTTCCTCCCTCCCTCCCTTCCTTCCTCCCTCCCTTCCTTCCTTATCTTTTTGGCTGTGCTATGCTGCTTGCTTGGGATCTTAGTTCCCCAACCAAGGATCGAATCTGGGCCCATCAGTGAAAGCACCGTGTCCTAATCACTGGACTGCCAAGGAATTCCCTATCTTCCTGTTAATTCTAATTTCAGTTAAAAAAAATATTTGTTGAGCCACAGACATTAATAAGACACAGTCTGCCTCAATAACACAATCTTATAATAATATGTGATATTTATTGAGCACTACTTTGTGCCAAACATTGGATATTATTAGCCTTGCTTTACATAGGTCGAGAGAGGATTAAAAAAAAATAGAGCAGATATCATTTAATATGGTGGAAGAAGAAGAGTGCAGGTAAATTAAAATTATTTTAAGGCATCACCAATGCTTTAAATTTGGACTAATTGAATCAGCATATAATGGATAAGATCAGATTTTTACAGAAGTTGGCTTGTTTGAAAAAGCCCTCTAGATTGTCTTTTTCCTTTTGCTCTGATTTCATGTTATGTACTAATTTGACTTCCCATGCTTCTTTTGTTCTCTACATCTATGTCTCTATTTCTGCCTTGCAAACTGGTTCATCTGTACCATTTTTTCTAGATTCCACATATATACGTTACTATACGGTATTTGTTTTTCTCTTTCTGACTTATATCACTCTGTATGACAGTTTCTAGGTCCATCCATGTCTCTACAAATGACCCAATTTCGTTTTTTTTATGGCTGAGTAATATTCCATTGTATACATGTACCACATCTTCTTTATCCATTCGTCTGTCAATGGGCATTTAGGTTGCTTCCATGACCTGGCTATTGTAAATAGTGCTGCAATGAACATTGGCCCATGCTTCTTAATACCAGGAAAAAGGAGCCTTGGAGAGAGGATACAAGAATTTCAACTATCAGGAAAGAATATGATTTACATTAAATAATTAAATGATATTTCAGTTCATGCTTAAGGGACTAAATCATTTTTTTAACTTTTAATTATGAGAATTTTCTAACATATACAAAAGCAGAGGGAATATATAGTAAATTCCTATATAGTTTTCACTATATATACTATTCAATGATTATCAATACTTTGCCAATTTTGTTTCATTTATTCAAAGTTTTGGTGGGGAGGAGGTTGGAGTATTTTAAAGCAAATTCTATACATCTTGTCATTTTTCCTGGATATCTCTTGTGTCCCCCTCCCAGTCCACTCTTTCTCTGCCTCTCATCCCTGCTCTGATTCCCTTGAGGCTTATCTGTACAGAATGCAGATAAGGACTGCATTACCCAATAGCATAAGGACTTCCTTACCCAATAGCATCTAGTTGGGTTCTGCTAATGGATAGTATCACCAGGAGCTTAATACCTTGAGGTACTATTCTTCTGGCTCCCTTTCTGAGGGTTTGTGGCAGCCAGGTGTATCCTTGGACCAAATGTCACAACTTCTTGTCACAAGACTTCTCTGTCTCTGGGTTCTGATAACCACACCCTTTCCTCACCCCTAGGCCTAGGGGTGTTAACAGTTGTTGTTACTAGTCCAGGGGTACTGTGTTATCCCTTCTAGTTTCCCTACAGTCTTCCTGCATCTTTGAAAAGGATCCTTTTTATTAAATTCTCTTTAAATTACCTGATTTGATTACTACTGTTTTCTACTAGAAACCTGACTGAAACGTCATTTTACACATAAATACTTGAGGGTGCATCCCTAATTGATAAAGATTTATTTTTAAAAAAGTAAACACTATGTTACTATCACATGTAACAAATTAACGATACTTTCTAAATATCATTTAATACCCAGTCCAAATTCACATTTCTCCAATTGACTAAAAACATGTCTTTTGGTTTAAGATCCAAACAAAACCCATTCTTTAAAAATTATTGTGCCTCTTCGTTTTCTTTAGTCTATGTTGTTGATTTATTGGAGAAACCAAGTCATTTGTTCTGTAAAATGTGCCACATTCTGGATTTGGCTGACTGCTTCTACATGGTGTCATTTAACTTTTTCCTCTATCCCTTGCATTTCCTTCAAACTGGTGGCTACATTTAAATGTTTAATTAAGTTTAGTTTCTTTCTTTTCTATTTTTTTAAGGCAAAATACTTCATAAGTGTCACTGTGTACTTAAGGCATATAATGTATGCCTACTTTTGCTAATACTAAGATTGATCAAGTGGTTTATAAATATACCATCAGTCTTCCACTATTTAGTATCCATTATTTTCATAGCTCTATTAACTTATTAGGGGTTGAAAATTAGTGATTTTCTGAATCCCTCATTCCTTTTCCTTTATCTGCTGAATTTCTTCTATAAAGAAGAATTTTCCCTTAGTAACAATTTGGTCACTCTAAAATTCAGTTTGTAAAGGAAATCCAGGATTTAATCAATATCCTTTATTAATATTCAGAATAATGAGTTAGTGCCCCAGCAGCCTTTAATTATGACTAATTACCTTGTTACCATGATGAACTCATGGATTTTTGTATATTTGATATGTTTCAATACATTTAATCATTATTATTTCTGATATGCTATTATTTCTATGTTAGGTCAGTGAGAGCCCCTTTTCATTGATTCCTTTAGGCCTTTATTGGATTTTATTAGTGTAATAAAGTTTAACTTTAGGAGAAGAGAGAGCTCAACTCTGGATACCGATCCACTTGTGTTTTCAGACCTGCAACACTGAGAAATAACCCTAGACTATGGTGGATTCATCGAGGTGACCCTCAATAGAGACCAGTCATCTAGCCTTGCTTATACATTCAGTTATTCACTCAATAAATGTTTTTTTTGAGGACCTACTCAGTGTAACATACCCTGTTAGCTTTGGTGAAATAACAGTGAAGATGTAGTCCTTGATTTTACCTAGCTTACAAGAGGGAACAAAAGAGAGAAGAAAAACTAAAATATAGTGTAAAACTACTATGGTTAAAAGAGGACATTACTCTGTAGGAGCACAGGGAAGTGCCTCCTACTCAGACTTAAGGAAAGGCTCCTTGGAAAAAGAGGCATTCTAGCTGATCCCTTTAGGATAAGTAGGAGCTAAAAGGTCAAGAGAAAGGAAAGAGAGACAGAGCCATTGCAGTTTGTAAAATCCCAGAGAGAAAGCCCAGGGTGGTCAGGGTACTCTAGGCTGGGGTGTGAAGAGGGAAGTAGCAAGACATCAAGGTTAAATGAGGTAATGCTGTACTGGTTAAGTACTAAAAAGTACTTAGTACATGGCCAGCACATAGTTAGTGCTTAATAAAGTCTAATATATAAAAATGGAGTTCAAGCAGATGAAAGTTATGTAATGATGAATTTTGCACTGAGGCCTCACATAAGATAAAGAGAAATGAAGGCGGAAGAAAACCTCACCAAAATTTAGAATTACGTTACAGTGGCATCTGTAAACAGAGAGGGAGATAGGATGTTTAAGAGCTTGTAAAGGCAAGTACTTCGGCTTGATGTTATCAGGGACAGAAACTTTAAAACTCTGAATGTTAGGGAAGAGATTTGAGTCATTACATTAAAAAAACTATTTTGTAACAATCTCAAGCTTACAGAAAAGTTGCAAGTATATACAAAGAACTGTTTTTTCCTGAACCATTTGAAAGCAAGGTGCTGATATTATTATGATGTCCCATTAACCCAAATATTTTAATGTTTATTTCCTCAAACAACAACATACTCCTATGTAACCACAATAAGATCAACTAAATCAGAAAATTAACATTGTTTACATTTCTACCGTCTATCCCTCAGACTTGATTCAAGTTTGGCCAATAGTCCCAGCACTGTCCTTTATAGTAAAAAGATTCAGTTCAGAATCATGCATTGCATTTACTCATTATGTCTCATTAATCTCCTTCAGTCTGGAAAAGTTCCTCAGTCCCTCCTTGACTTTCAGACCTTGACAGTTTTGAGGATTACAGGTCAGTTATTTTGTAGCACCTCTCTGAATTTGGGTTAGTCTGATGTTGCCTAGATGTTAGTTTCAGGTTATGTATCTTTGACAGGAATACCACAGAAGTGATGGGATGCTCTTCTCATTGTATCCTATCAGATGACATGATTTCAGTTTGTCCTATTACTGATGTTAATTACTTTTGAGCTCATGATGAAGGTAGTGTCTGCCAGGTTCTATACTGTAAAGTTGCTCTTTTCCCATTGTGTGGAGGGAAGGTTCATCAAACTCTACATTTATTTGAACAAAAAAAGTATTGATAACTTATAAACAGCTGAAGTGCTCAGGTCCTGTGATCTAGTATCATGGGGGAGGGAGAGGTGAGTATCTCTATTTTCATATTTTTCTAATAGAAGAAAAGAAAAGCAATGTTTCTGTAACTTCTTAGAATTCAATATGACAATCTCCAATAATTAATAAATACGAATTTTGTTGTTGATGTGGAATTATTTTAGAACTTTGTTTTTGTGAATTTCAGTGAAAATAAAACATATCTGAGGAAAAAATGAGACAGCCTCAGATTTAAAAAATAAAATTAGCTTCCCTATTTTCAGTAAAATAGAGACTGGGAGCAGGGAAATCTTTTCATCTCAGTCCATCATGACAGCAGAAAATCAGGGCTTACTAATGTCGATGTTGTACAACCTGTCGTCAATGTTGGGAACTGACATCTATAGTCTGAGGACACCTATGGAGTGATTCTCTGATCATCCTAGAGGATATGAAAGGGATTAGGAGATAGCACAAGCACAGTCACTGCAATCTGTCTGAGAAACATTGGTTCTGCATATATGCCTTTTTTTTTTTAAAGAAGGTTCAACTTTTTATTTATTTATTTATTTATTTAATTTTATTTTTGGCTGTGTTGGGTCTTCGTTTCTGTGCAAGGGCTTTCTCCAGTTGCGGCGAGCGGGGGCCACTCTTCATTGCGGTGCGCAGGCCTCTCACTGTCGCGGCCTCTCCCGTTGTGGAGCACAGGCTCCAGACGCGCAGGCTCAGTAGTTGTGGCTCACGGGCTTAGTTGCTCCGTGGCATGTGGGATCTTCCCAGACCAGGGCTTGAACCCGTGTCCCCCGCATTGGCAGGCAGATTCTTAACCACTGCGCCACCAGGGAAGCCCCATATATGCCTTTTTAAAAAATGTATATAAATGATTAGTAAACTGATAGAAATCAAAAAAGAAAAGAAAAGAAAAAAAATGTTTCTGAATGGAAAGATGGAAAGAACTCTGAAATTAGAATCAGGTTGAGTACTAGGTGCAGTTCTGCCACTCTATAAGTCTGCTAAGACTGACATTACAAAATACCATAGACAGGGTAGCTTAAACAACTGATGTCTATTTTCTTACAATTCTGGAGACTGAAAGTCCAAGACTGTGGTGCCAGAGTTAGTTTCTGGTGAGATCTGTCTTCCTGGCTTGTAGACGGTGGCCTTCTCACTCTGTCCTCACATGGCTTTCCTCTGTGTTCTCACGGAGAAAGAGAGAGATCTTTGGTGTTTTCTGCTCTTCTTAAAAGGACAGCAGTCCTATCAGATTAGAGGTCCAGCCTTTTGACCTCATTTAACCTTCACTACCTCCCTAAAGGTCCTATCTCAAAATATAGTCACACTGTGGGTTAGGGCTTCAACATATGAATTTGGGGGGAGGGAACACAATTTGGTCTATAACAGCCACTAAGGAATGACTACTGCTTTGTGCTTCCATTTTCTCTATCAGGGGTCCCAGCTGGAGCCTATGCTGTATGTCCTTAGGATTCAAGCATTGCTGGAGGACTGGTGGAGCAGGACTTCAGGACTCTATTTATATGTAGCTCCTGGAGTATCTTAGGAAAGAAGCCATCCTACGAGAGAGCTGAGTCCCCAAGCCTGGTTCAAGGATGTGAGCCACTGTCAGAAAGGAGAAGAAATGGTGAAAACATCATGGTCTCTGTCATTTAGATCAGCCTCCAGCTCAGCCTTCATGGATTCATGCCTCTGTCATAAGGTAAAAGGGCTGCAATTGAAAAAAAAAAATTCAAACTAAAGGGAAATACCCATTCAGTGGAATACTATTCACTGAGAAAAAGGGATAAGCTAGTCACAATAGCCAAAAGATGGAAGCAACCCAAATGTCCATTGACAGATGAATGGATAAGCAAAATGTGGTATAAACATACAATGTAATATTATTCAGCCTTAAAAAGGAAGGGACTTCTGACGTATGCTACAAGTTGGATGAACCTTGAGGACATTATGTTAAGTGCAATATGTTAGTCACAAAAAGACAAATACTGTAAGATTCTACTTATATGAGGGACCTAGAGTAGTCAAATTCATAGAGACAGAAAGCAGAACAGTGGTTGCCAGGGACTGGGGGAAGGAGAAATGGGGAGTTATTATTTAATGGGCATAGAGTTTTAGTTTTGCAAGATAATAAGAGTTCTGGAGATGGATGGTGAATTGCACAATGATATGAATATATTTAATACCACTAAGTGTACTTAAAAATGGTTAAGATGGTAAATTTTATGTGTATTTTACTACAATTAAAACAAAAAAAAATTTTTTAAAGAAATAAGTTATCAAGCTAAGCAAAAACATGGATGAATCTTGAATGTATATTGCTAAATGAAAGAATCAGGTCTGAAAGGCTACAAACTATATGATTCTATTAATAGGACATTCTAGATAAGGCAAAACTATAGAGCCATAAAATACATTAGCAGAGATCAGTAGGGATTCAATGGGGAGGAGGATTGAATAGATAAAGCACAGAGGATATTTTACAGTGGTGAAACCATTTTGTATAATACCGTAATGATGGATATATGATACCATGCATATACCCATAGAACCTTAATATATGCAAAATTTTTAAATAATTTAGGAGATTGGAGGATCCCAAGATGGAATAAAGGATGGGACAAAATAATCTAACTATATTATAAATCTATGAGACATGAGACTTCCCTGGTGGTGCAGTGGTTAAGAATCCACCTGCCAGTGCAGGCGACATGGGTTTGAGCCCTGGTCCAGAGAGATCCCACAAGCTGCGGAGCAGCTAAGCCCATGCGCCACAACTACTGAGCCTGAGCTCTAGAGCTCATGAGCCACACCTACTGAGCCCATGCACCACAACTGCTGAAGCCCACACGCCTAGAGCCCGTGCTCCGCAACAAGAGAAGCCACTGCAATAAGAAGCTCACGCACCACAACGAAGAGTAGCCCCCGCTCGCCACAACTAGAGAAAGCCCGCACACAGCAACAAAGACCCAATGCAGCCAAAAATAAATAAATAAATTTATTTAAAATAAATAAGTCATTCAATCAATCTATGAAACAGCCTCACTGACGGGGGTGGGAGAAAAGGTACTGACCCAAGTAACTTTGGAAATGAGTGGAGTCTGTAAAATTAAATGCCAAAGGAACTGTACATCAGCACTGTACTCTAGTTGAAAAAGTTGTGTACCCATGGGGTATAAGTTAACAATTCTGAATTCAATATATATATATATATATATATATATATATATATATATATATATATATATATACTGGAACTGAATAATTAAGTAAATGGATGGCAGATTGTGGGAGCCAGGTTTCTCACTGTTGGAGTGGGAGTTTACAGATAATCAAGGGGAAGAGGCTAGAAAGCTCCATATGGTAATGAATTACAGTTGGAGATATCAGTATGAACTCATGTGTAGCTTAATATAGATACAGATGTTACATACAGAAATATTTATAGTTATGTGTGTATATATGTGGGTTAGTATACACACATACATTTCCTTACGTTGTCAGCTGGGAGGGCCTAGAAGGAAGAATACCCCAATAGCAATGAGTGCACCTACTGCCCAGATCTTGGTTTCTAATACCATTCTCCCATAAAAGGAACTAGGGCTCCTTGGAGAAATGGCTGATTCAAGGACTGGGGCAGGGAATATACAGGAGCATCTGTAATGCCAGAACATCTTTTAGTGCCAGAAAGTAAAAGTTCTAAAAATAAAAGAAAAAAGATGGAGCTATGTCAAAGGGACATGGTAGCCAACTGAAAGAGCTGACCAAAGTGACCATTTAAGAAATACAATAAATAAAGTAGTGTTGGATTATACCCAAAGTATACATTAATTATCCATAAAGCCACACTGATATACATAAATAATTGAATAAATAAATAAATGGGAGGGAATATAAAAATCTCCAGTGTAGAAGAATTTCAAATAATTTATGTAGATACTCTGCCTTCAAGGAGGCTGGGCATAGCTCCTCACTGGTTGAGTGTGGGTTTTGCACATTGACTTCCTTTCAAAGAGACTAGTCTGGAAGAGGGGGAGAGGGGAAGACTGAAAAGAGTAACTCTGCAGTGGAGAAACCTGACAAACACTACCTCAGCCAGATGATCAAGGTTAACCTCAACAGTGATGTCATGTTGATAGTATGTACCCTTGATATGAGGTAATGAGAATGGCACTTTACTTCTGTGGTTTCCTTCCCAAAACATATAACCCTAATCTAATCATGAGAAAAACATAAGACAAGTTCCAATTGAGGGACATTCTGCAAAATACTTGACCAGTATTCCTCAAAACTGTCAAGGTCGTAAAAAATAAGGGGAGTCCGAGAAACTGTCATAGCCAAGAGGAGCCTAAGGAGGTATGATGACTACATGTAATGTATCTTGGAAGGGATCCTGGGACAGCTAAAGGACATCAGGTAAAAATTAAGGAAATATGAGTAAAATATGGATTTAGCTAATAACATTAATATTGGTTCATTAATTATGACAAATGTTCCATATTAATGTAAGATGTTAATAATAGAGAAAATTGGGTATAGGGTATACAGGAACTCTCTGTACTGTATTTGTAATTTTTCTGTAAATCTGTAACTTTTTTTGTTTTTTTTAATTTATGTTTTAAGTAAAAAGTTTATTTAAAATAATAAATAATATATCATACACACAAAATAGAAGTTGCTCTTAATTTTTTTAAGTGGAATTGGAACACCAGGAAGTTTCAGCAGAGCTTGGAGTTGGCACTGGTGGTTTTGGCAATGTTAAGAGAAGGTGAAGTCCTCAGCAACGGTTTAGAAAGGAAAGGCCTCAAGTAGGACCTTAATAGCCTTGGGGCAGGCACATGTGGGCAGGTACCAGAGGTCCATCGGCCCTTTAAGCCTCAATAGAAACAGTGGGGTTTCTGCAGAGAGCAAGAGCTAGAGCAAGTTGGAAAAAAATGGTGAAGACAGGAGCTCTGCAGGTGAACTTGGGACTTCACAGAACAAGTTGAGAGAAAATAAGGAAGTTTGGCTTTCCTGCAGAATGAATGGAAGCAGAGCCAAAGAACCACTGTTTTGTAGCTGTTGTTGCAGCCCTTTATTTACTGTGAAGGATGCTGTTGCCTGAAAAACAGGGGGTCTACAAAATAAGAGTACTTATTGCTATAAAAGTACACTATAAAATGCAAAATATAAAAATCTATAAAATACACACACACACAGTAAATGCAACTTAATGACCTGAGTCAAAGAGTGTATTTTTTTATATAAAGCTTAAAAACTAACATAATACACAGATACCAGAAATCCCTTTTATTATACTTAATCTATTAGAAATATAAACCTCAACCAACTGGTTTTTCAACTTCCTTTTGTCTCTAATGATGGGACTGGTGGTTTGAACATATGCCTAAATTTCTAGTATTGGATTTAACTGGACAAGCCTGATTCTTGCCAGGATTATAAACTCTTTGAATTCTGGTTTTGAGAGCTACCTCTCTCTGAATTTCACTCCACCTAACTTCCCATTCACTGTTCCCTTTCTGAGGTTCAACTAGCTATTTCATCTTTAATCAACTTCTCTTACAGTGTGTATTGTGACTGGCTCTTCCCTGTTAAAAGTGAGATTTGTGTTTTTCAGTAGGATTAATTCTTCCCTTATCTGTAGATGGTGAACAATCTAACTGGATCTATCAAGACACCCCTACCCCAGAACAAGTCTTGCTCAATGAAGATTATGGACAGAATGACTAATTAATAGGCTCTTACCACCATGGAGTCTTCATTCATTCAATAAGTATTTATTGAGAATCAGTTAGGTGCCAGCCAGTCTGCTAGCAATGAGTAGATACTATCCCATTACTCTTGGTGTTTGGCTATTGAGAAAGAGAGGATAATACTACAGAATGATTAAATATTATGCATATTAAGTTAAGGGAATATTGTGCTGTCATTCCTAAGACTATGGTTTTTAATCTTTTTTTTTTTGAGGGAGTCATAGACCCCTTGAATCTTGTCAATGTCATGAACACTTGCCCCAGAAAACAAATATATCCCCAAAACTTACCAATAATTTTAAGTTGCTCATGGATCCTTTGAAGCCCTTTCATGAATTCTGGGTTTAGAATTCCTACCCTAAATGATAAACGCCAAAATTGGATGAAACCAGAAGAAGCAGGCATTCTAAGATATATGGAGGGGAAGGTAGACTAAGTGCTTAGGAGTGGCAGCAGCAAGAATGAAAAGTGAGTTTCTATAGCTTTATCTTACATGTGTTATCATCAGCTAACATATGTAATAATTAATGTTTCCAGGAATAATCCAATACTGAGGACCCAATGCCCCACAAAGTGAACCTTGGCCTCCCACAGAAGAACACTTTAAGGAGCTACCAACTCACCTTTGCTCTAGTGCAGTACCCATATTATGGGTGGTAAGAGGTACTATAAAACTAAGTAGGGTAAAGGGGATGGAAACTGGGGTTTTGTGTGTTTGTGCTATTTTATATAGTTATACAGAATGTCAAGGAAGTTGTCTCTGATAAGGTGATATTTGAGCAGGAATTTATAGAAGTGGGGGATTAAACCATGTGAATATCCAGGACAGCCTTTCAGCCAAATGGAGCAGCAAATGGAAGGAGGCCAGTGAGCAGAGCGGAGTGAGTAATGAGAGAGGGAGCGTGGTGGGAAGTGAGGTCAGGAGGGAGTTGAGGTGTGTGTGTGTCAGGTCTCCAAGGGTTGGATTGAAAGAGTCAGAGGTAAGGGACAAGCAGAATCTGAGGGTACCAGACTCAGGATCATAAAATGCTGTTAGTAATGGGAAAACTGCTCCGTGAAACCCAGTGGGGGATGTTTTGTGATGATTAGCTGGATAATATAGAGAGGCTTACCGAGCCAGACCTTACCCAAGTAAGGGTTAACTAATGGACACTGTTCTGTGTGTGTGAGGGGGTGGGGATAGGGTGGAGTCAGAAACAGAAAGAACAATGGAGAAAATACTTAGGAAAGTGAATAGAAAACAGAAGACTAGGATATCTTAAATGGGAAGAGCTTAGAAATCAAGGAAAGGGAGAAGGATTAGGAAAGAGGAGGAGGGAGTAAGGAACTAATATTTGTCACATGGCCACAATTTGCCAGGATCCTTACATTTATATTTTAATTTTATTTTAAAGCAGTACTACAAGATGAATGTTATTGTCGCCATCTTGCAGATAAGAAAATTTCAAGCCCAGAAAAATTGAGTAACTCGATAAAGGTGATAAGCTACTAGTAAATAGTAGGAGAGGATAACTTTATTATTTTGTCTTCAGTTCTTATTATTTTCTTATGTTGCTCTGTTGATTCATTCCTAATATTATATTTGGAGAAACAAAATGATGTTACAGGTAGGAAGACAACAGAAGGATGGCAAAGTGGCTGGCATGGTTAGAATTTTGTCCTGGGCAGTCAATCCTCAGTGTTGGACTACACACCTGGCCTTATAAAAAAGGCCACAAGGTGTCAGCGTCTTACTCCTTGGTTTGGGGGCCTCTCCTGCTCCTGTGGCCAACTGTTTCATTATAAAAATATTGAATAAAAAGTAATATATCACTTATAGATGATATTTAGAAACTGACCTATCTTAACCAGAAATACTTGTCGAGAAATAGTGTAAAAGTCCCTAAGTTCCCAGAAATACATCCATTGATAGGCATTGGGATCTTGACATTTGCCTCCAAGTGAGCAGGATAAAAGAAACCATTTCCAATGATGTGTGGGGTTATGCGACATGGTAGAATGTAGTGGTCAAGTTTCCACTGGGACGTCAGAGAGATCTGTGTTAAAATGCTGTCTCCCACCTTTAGCTACATGGTATTGTGCAATTTCTTCATCGGTAAATTCCCTACCTCTTAAGTTCATTGTGAATACTAAATAGCACATAAAGAGTTCTTGGTAAAGTGCCTGACACTTACCACTCAATAAATAGTAGCCATTATATAATATCTATCTATCTATCTATCTATCTATCTATCTATCTATCTATCTACCTACCTACCTACCTATGGCAGAACTAGCATTACCCTAATACAATCATAGCTAATGGCTATAATACATTTATCTATGATTGCACATAATTTTTTAAAATATTTTTTCTTCTAGTTTTATTGGGATGTAATTGACATATAGCACTGTATAAGTTTAAAGTGTACAGCATAATGATTTGACTTCCATACATCATGAAATGATGACCACAATAAATTTAGTGAGCATCCATCATCTCATAGGAATACAAAATAAAAGAAAAAAAGGTTTTTTTCCCTTGTGATGAGAATGTTACCGAGCCAAACTCGGGTCTGCTCACCCATGTGCAGTAAAGCCAACCTCCAATCTACTGACACCGGGTTGTGGTGAAGGAAAGTGCAACTTTATTGTAAAGGTGCTAATACAAGGAGAACAGGTGGCTTGAGCTCAAAAAACCCCAAACTCCCTGAAGGGTTTCAGCAAAGCATTTTTAAGGGCAAGGTGAGGGAAGGGTGTCCTAGAGTATGTGATCAGCTCCTGCACAATTCTGATTGGGTGATGGTGAGGTAACAGGGTGGTGGCACAGGGGTTAACATTATCAATCCTTAGGCCTGAGGGCTATGTGCTCATGGTCATCAAGTAGTTAACACCTTCCATTGGTGGGGGGTTTTCACATCTGTGAAACAACTCAGGAAACATGCATCAGATACTGCTATCTAGGTACTTCTGAGAAGAGCTAAAGCAGAGGATATGGGGGAGGGCTCTGCCCCCAGCAAAGCTCCATAGGGTCCTGCTTGGTTACAAGAACTCTTAGGATTTACTCTCTTAACAACTTTCATACATAATATATGGCAGTGTTCGTTATATTAATCGTGTTGTACATTACATATCTAGTAATTATCTAACTGGAAGTTTGTACCTTTTGACCACCTTCATCCAATTCCCCCTCCTCACATCCCCACCTCTGGTAACCACAAATCTGATCTCTTTTTCTAAGAGTTTATTTGTTTGCTTTTGAAGTATAATTGACCTACACCACTATGTTAGTTCCTGGCACACATGTAGTGATTTGCTATTTCTATACATTACAAAATGATCACCACAGTAAGTGTAGTTACAATCTCTCACCATACAAAGATATCACATAATTATTGATCATATTCCCCACACTGTACATTTCATCCCTGTGACTCATTCTTTTTGTAACTGGAAGTTTGTACCTCTTAATCTCCTTCACCTCTTTCACACATCTCCCTCCCTCCCTCCCATCTGGCAACCGCCTGTTTCTTCTCTGTATCTATGAGTCTGTTTCTGTTTTGTTATGTTTGTTCATTTGTTTTGGTTTTTAGATTCCACATACAAATAAAATCATACAGTGTTTGTCTTTGTCTGACTTACTTCACTTAGCATAATACCCTCTAGATCCATCCAAGTTGTCCCATATGGTAAGATTTCTCTTTTTAATGGCTGAGTAGTATCCCATTGTATATATATTCCACATCTTCTTTATTCATTCATCCATCATCACTCAGTTTGCTTTCATACTTGGCTATTGTAAATAGTGCAGCAATGAACATACGAGTACATATATCTTTTCAAATTAGTTTTTTCATATTCTTTGGATAAATACCCAGAAATGGGATTGCTGGATTGTATCATAGTTCTCTTTTCAATTTTTTGAAGAACCTCCATACTGTTTTACATAGTGGGTACACCAGTTTACATTCCCACCAACAGTGCACAAGGATTCCCTTTTCTTCACATCCTCACCAACACTTATTTGTTGTCTCTTTGATAACAGATATTGCCATTCTGACAGGTGTGAGGTGATATTTCATTGTGTGTGTTTTTTTTTCTTTTTAATTATTTTTGGCTGCGTTGGGTCTTAGTTGTGGCACTTGGGATCTTTGTTGAGGCATGAGAGATCTTTACATTGCGGTGCGCAGGCTCTTCTTTGCAGCACGCAGGCTTCTCTCTAGTTGTGGAGCACAGGCTCCTGGGTGCATGGGCTCTGTAGTTTGTGTCATGCAGGCTCTCTAGTTGAGGCTCGTGAGCTCAGTAGTTGTGTCGCTTGGGCTTAGTTGCCCTGCAGCATGTGGGATCTTCGTTCCCTGACCAGGGATCAAACCCACGTCCCCTGCATTGTAAGGCGGATTCTTTACCACTGGACCACCAGGGAAGTCCCTCACTGTGGTTTTGATTTGCATTTCCCTGATGATTTGTGTTGTTGAGTATCGTTTTACCTGTTGGCCATTTGTATGTCTTCTTTGGCAATATGTCTGTTCAGGTCCTCTGCCCATTTTTAAAATCAGTTTGTTTGTTTTTTTTGATGTTGAGTTATATGAGTTATCTGTATATTTTGGATATTAACCACTTATCAGATATATCATTTGCAAATATCTTCTTCTAGTCAGTAGTCTGCCTTTGGTTTTACTGATAGTTTCCTTTGCTGTGAAAAGATTTTAATGTAGTCCTATTTATTAATTTTTTCTCTTATTTCCCTTCCATGAGGAGACATATCTAAAAAATATTTCTACGATCAATATCAAAGATCATACTGCCTGTTTTCTTCTAGGAGTTTTATGGCTTCAGCTCTTACATTTTCAGTTTCTAATCCATTTTGAGTTTATTTTCATATATGGTGTGAGAAAGTAGCACAATTTGATTCTTTTGCATATAGCTGTTTTCTGAATACCATTTATTGAAGAAGCTGTCTTTTCGCCATTGTATATTCTTGCCTCCTCTGTTGTAGATCAATTGCCCATATCGGTGTGGGTTTACTTCTGGGCTCTCTCTTCTGTTCCATTGATCTAGGTGTTTTTGTGCCAGTACCATACTGTTTTGATTACTGTAGCTTTGTAGTATAGTTTGAAATCAGGACGTGTGATGCCTCCAGCTTTGTTCTTCTTTTTCAAGATTGTTTTAGCTATTCAGAGTCTTTTGTGTTTCCATACAAATTTTAGAACTATTTGTTCTAGTTCTGTGAAAAATGTTATTCATATTTTGATATGGATTGCATTGAATCTGTGGATTGTTTGGGGGAGTATGGCAATTTTAACAATATTAATTCTTCCAATCTGTGAGCACAGTATATCTTTCCATTTGTTTGTCATCTTCAATTTCTTTTTATTTTCTTCCTGTTTTATTGAGATATAATGGACTTACAGCACTGTATAAATTTAAGGTGTACAGCATAATGATTTGATTTACATACATCATGAAATGATTACCACAGTAAGTTTAGTGAACATCCATCATCTCATATAGATACAAAATAAAAGAAAAAGAGAAAAATATTTTTTCTTTGTGATGAAAACTCTTAGGATTTACTCTCTTAACAACTTTCATACATAACATACAGCAGTGTTAATTATATTTATCATGTTGTCCATTACATCCCTAGTACATATTTATCTTATAACTGGAAGTTTGGTCCTTTTGACTACCTTCATCCAAGTCCCCTCTCCCCATCCCCCACTTCTGGTTACCACAAATCTGATCTCTTTTTCTATAAGTTTATTTGTTTGTTTTTGAAGTATAATTGAACTACAACACTGTGTTAGTTCCTGGCATACAATATAGTGATTCAATATTTCTATCCGTTTAATTAATTAATTTATTTATTTACTTATTGCCGGCGTTGGGTCTTCATTGCTGCGTGCAGGCTTTCTTTAGTTGCAGCGAGCGGGGGCTACTCTTCGTTGCAGTGTGCGACCTTCTTATTGCGGTGGCTTCTCTTGTTGTGGAACAGGGGTTCTAGGCATGTGGGCTTCAGTAGTTGCAGCACATGGGCTCTAGGGCACGCAGGCTTCAGTAGTTGTGGCTCGCGGGCTCTAGAGCACAGGCTCAGTAGTTGAAGTGCACGGGCTTAGTTACCCTGTGACATGTGGGATCTTCCCAGACCAGGGATTGAACCTGTGTCCCCTGCATTGGCAGGCAGATTCTTAACCACTGCACCACCAGGGAACTCCCTCTCTCCATTTTAAAACAATCACCAAGAAGTCTAGTTATGATCTGTCACCATTCAAAGATATTACATAATTATTGACTATATTCCCCAGGCTTTACATTTCATACCTCTGACTAATTTATTTTGTAACTGGAATCTGTACCTCTTAATCTCCCTCACCTATTTCTCTCCTCTCCTTCCCCTCTCCCCTCTGGCAACCACCTGTTTGTCCTCTGTATCTATTAGTATGTTTCTGTTTTGTTCTGTTTGTTTATTTGTTTTGTTTTTTAGATTCCACATATAAATGAAATCATACAGTATTTGTCTTTCTTTTTTTTAAGTTTTAAAAAAATTATTTTTGGCTGCATTGGGTTTTCGTTGCTGCACACGGGCTTTCTCTAGTTGCAGCAAGCAGGGGCTACTCTTTGTTGCGGTGCGTGGGCTTCTCACTGTGGTAGCTTCTCGTTGCAGAACATGGACTCTAGGTGTGCGGGCTTCAGTAGTTGCAGCATGCAGGCTCAGTAGCTGTGGCTCGCGGGCTCTAGAGTGCAGGTTCAGTAGTTGTGGTGCACGGGCTTAGTTGCTTTGCGGCATGTCAGCTTTTCCTGGACCAGGGATTGAATCTATGTCCACTGCATTGGCAGGCGGATTCTTAGCCACTGCACCACAAAGGAAGTCCAGTATTTGTCTTTCTGTGACTTATTTCACTTAGCCTCTAGGTCCATCCATGTTGTCACAGATGGTAAGATTTCATTCTTTTTTATGGCTGAGTAATATTCCACTGTATCTTTATCCATTCATCCACTGATGGGCACTTAGGTTTGCTTCCATATCTTGGCTATTGTAAATAATGCTGCAGTGAACATATGGGAGCATATATCTTTTCAAATTAGTGTTTTCATTTTCTTCAGATATACACCCAGAAGTGGAATTGCTGTATTATATGGTACTTCTATTTTTAATTTTTTGAGGAACCTCCATAATGTTTCCCATAGAGGCTGTACCAATTTACATTCCCATCAACAGTGCACAAGAGTTCCCTTTTCTCCACATCCTCACCAACACTTGTGATTTGTTGTCTTTTTGATAACAGATATTGCCATTCTGACAGGTGTGAGGTGATATTTTATTGTGGTTTTGATTTGCAATTCCCTGATGATTTGTGATGTTTTAATGTGCCTGTTGGCCATCTTTATGTCTTCTTTGGAAAAATTCCTATTCAAGTTCTCTGCCCATTTTTTAAGCAGGTTGTTTGTTTTTTAGATATTGAGTTGTATGAGTTGTTTGCATATTTTGGATATTAACCCCTTATCAGATAAATCATTTGCAAATATCTTCTCCCATTCAGTAGGCTGCTTTTTGTCTTGTTTATAGTTGCCTTTGTTGCACAAAAGGTTTTCAGTTTGATGTATTCACATTTGTTTATTTGTTGTTTCCCTTACCTGAAGAGACATATCCAAAAAGATATTACTAAGACTGATGTCACAGAGCATACCTCCTATGTTTTCTTCCAGAAGTTTTATGGTTTCAGGTCTTACATTTATGTCTTTAATCCATTTTGAATTATTTTTGTGCATGGGGTGAGAAAGTAGGGACTGCATCAAATTTTAAAACTTCTTTAAGGTAAAGGGAACAATCACAAGAATGAAAAGGCAATCTATGGAATGTGAAAATATTTGCAAACCATTTATCTGATAAGGGGTTAATATCCCAAATGCACAAGAAACTCCTACAACTTGGTAGCAGAAAAACAAATAACCCGATTGAAAAATGGGACAAGACTTAAAAAATATATTTCTCCAAAGAAGACATATATATGGCCACCAGGTATATGAAAAGGTGCTCAACATCACTAACCATCAGGGAAATGCAAATCAAAACCACAATGAGATAATCACCTCACATCTGTTAAGATGGCTATTGAAAAACAAACAAACAAAAGATTACGGGACTTCCCTGGCCGTCCAGTGGTTGAGACTCTGCACTTCCAATGCAGGGGGTGCGGGTTTGATCCCTGGTTGGGGAACTAAGATTCCACATGCCACATGGTATGGCCAAAAACTTAAAAAAAAAAACACACAAAAAAACCAAAAGATTAGTGTTCGTGAGGATGTGCAGAAACCGAAACCCTTGTACACTGTTGCTGGGAATTTAAATGATTCAGCTACTATGGAAAACAGTTTGGAGATTCCTCAAAAAATTAAATATAAAACTACCATATTATCCAGCAATTCCACTTCTGGGTATATATCCAGAAGAATTAAAATCAAGATGTCGAGGAGATGTTAGCACTCTCATATTCATTGCAGCATTATTCACAGTAGCCAAGATATGAAAACAACCCAAATGTTCATCAACAGGTGAATGGACAATGAAAATGTGGTGTATACATAGAATGGAGTATTATTCAGCCTTAAAAAAGATGGAAAGCCTACCATTTGTGACAACATGGATGAACCTGGAGGACATTATTCTAAGTGAAATAAACCAGTGTTATAAGGACAAATACTGTATGAGTCCCCTTATATGAGGTATCTAGAATAGTCAAACTCACAGAAGCAGAGAATAGAATGGTGGTTGCCAGGGGCTGGGGGAAGGGGAAAATGAGGAGTTGTTCAATGAGTAAAAGTTTCAGTTATGCTAGATGAATAAATTCTAGCGAGCTGTTGTACAACATAGTACCCACAGTTAACAGCACAATGTTGTGCATTTTAAAATGTTAAGAGGGTAGAGCTCATGTTAAGCATTCTTACCACACACACACACAAAATAATGGGACGCAAGGAAACTTCTGGAGATGATGGACATGTTTATTACCTTTATTGTGGTGGTGATATCATGGTGTATGCATATGTCCAAACTCATCAAATTGAATACATTAAATATGTACCTTTTTTGGTATATCAATTATACTTCAATAAAGCTGTTTTTTTTTTTTTTTTAAGTCTGCTGTCTGGAGTCCCAGCCCCACAAGTTCTGATTTAGCTGGTCTGGGGTACAGCATGGTCATTAGAATTTTATAAGCATTCTAGATGATTCTAATATGTAGCTAGGGAGAGAAATACTTTTCTAGACTAATATCTCACTTCACAGATGGGAAAGAGAGGCTCAGAGAAAGTGAGAGTGACTTGTCTGGTGAAATGAGATCAAGAACTCAAACTGAGGTCTCCTGACTCCTAGTCCTGGGTTCTGTCTAGCACATAACGTGCCTCAGGCTCACTTCTTATGCTTCCACACAAACACTCTGTCCCAGTCAAATTGTCTCATGTTATATTCCCTGAACATACCAGATCCATCCCTGTGTCAAATCCACAGCAGTACAAGCTGCCATTGGAGTGCTTATTATGTGCCCAAACTGAGCAAACCAAATTACATGTGTTACCTCTAATCCATACATCAAGCTTTCAGGGAAAGCATGAGTATCCCCATTGTTAGAGGAGGAACCTGATGTCAGAGACTCTAAGAGACTAGTTGCACTACTGGCTAGTGAGGAGAAGCAAGAATTTTTTTTTTTAAGATTTTTTGATGTTGACCATTTTTAAAGTCTTTATGGAATTTGTTACAATATTGCTTCTGTTTTATGTTTTGCTTTTTTGGCTGTGAGGTATGTGGGATCTTAGCTCCCCGACCAGGGGTCAAACCTACATTAGAAGGCGAAGTCGTAACCACTGGACCACCAGGGAAGTCCTGGAGAAGCAAGAATTTAACAAAGTTCTGTTGGACTCCAAAGCCCAGGCTCTTGAGCTACACTCACTGCCATCTGTTCCTACCCTGCCTTACCTTCCTGAGTTATTTCTCCATTAGAACCAGCTCTAGTTTCAAACCCTCCCTGAAAGCCCTTCCAGCCCATCTTTTTATTTACTCAATTTTCATGGCACTGATCACCCACATTAGCTGTTTGGGTGAGTCCATCTCACATGGTAACTTATTTTGTCATGTATATGACCTGTTTCCTTCTCCTTGAGGCTGGGAAGAACAAGGACCTTCCTCTGACTATGTTTCTGTCCTGGTCCTGTAGCTGTGTCAAGATATGGTGCTATTGCAAGATCATAATACTTAGTTTTTTCTGAGACTCCTCCCCTGGGAATATCTGGAGACAGGGAGAGCCTATAGGCCCAAATGGAGTTGAAAATTTGAACTAAGAAGGAATAGAGCTTTCCTCGGGCTCAGATTTGTAATAATATATATAAGTAAGCCTCTAGGTGTCAGTAGAAAGCCTAGTTTTGATAGAGTGAGTCTCAAATGAAATCAAAATCCCAGGCTAGAAGGACTTTTTCTCATGTCAATCATCAACCTAAAGCTAGAATTCCCTCTCCAACATAACAACAACCATAGCAACATTCCTTCCAGCCTAGGGTCTGGTGATGAGGAACCCACTGTTTCTGAGGTAGCCTCTTCAATGTTTGGACAGCTTTATTAGAATGCTCTTCTTGATTTTGTGAAACTCTGCCTCCTCAGCTTTCACTACAAGGCAACTAAGTGAAAACAACACATGCACTGCATCTGGGCCTGGGCATGTGAGAAGCCTGCTGTGGCTGAGTCAGGCCTTCTACACAAGATTGATTACTCAAGGATGTTGGTGGCATCAGTGGGAGCCCCACTGCTCTGGGCTATCCTGCCCATCAGCCCCTCCCTTATGACCTAAGCATTGTTGGCCCTCAGAACATCGGGGAAGGAAGGAAGGAAGCAACACACCTCTGGCAGACTGCTGTCCTCTCAGACCCAGGGATGAAGAGGGTGACTCTTTACAGCAGAGTCCAAAGACCTGGAGAATATGTGTCTTGCTCAAAGAAGCCTCCTTTTCACTTCTGTTCTTCCCAAGGGCTCCTGTCCAATAGCTAGATTGTTGCTTAGCGAAACCCAATTTTTCTGCTCAAAAAATAAATAGGGACTGCCACTGTGTTTTCTGGTCCCAATTGTATTCTTTAGTAATATACAGAACAAACACAGTATCTCTTCCTCTAGGAATCTGAAGATGGAAATTAAGCCATCCATCCCTCCATCCATCCATTTATCCAACTATCCAACCATTAAGCATATCTTTACTGGGAGCCTACCATGTGCCAGGCACTGAGTTTCCTAGTAAACAGACAATAAGTGGCAAATGGTATTACTGTATTAATGACCTGATGATTAACTTAGTCAAAGGTAGATCCACTTTTATATGGTAGATTTCTGAGAAGGGAATGGAGAGATAAGGGAACTAGCACATACTGAATATGGACTGCCTACCAGGCTAGGTGTTAGGTGCTTGCTTTACTTGCCATATATTGTTTAAGTCTTACCACCATCTCATGATGTGTGTTATCTACATCTCCATTTTAAAAAGAAAGAAGCTGAGGCTTAGAGAGCCTAAATAAGTTGACCAAGGACACATAACTAGTAAGCAGTGGAGCTGGACTCTGGTTACAGACCTCCCCATCATGCTGTGGGCATCACATGAAAATCCGTAGGACAGCTGAAGGCACATCATGGTCCCTTCATGTAGTGTGTCTGGAATGAATACTGCTTTAAATCAAGCTTTTCTTCAAGCTTTCTAACCAAAACCCCTCATTTTCTCTATTGTATTTTTACTTTCATTTTATTTTATTTTTGGCCGCACTGCATGGCTTGCGGGATCTTAGTTCCCCAGCCAGGGATTGAACCCACACCCTTGGCAGTGAAAACACGGAGTCCTAAACGCTGGACTGCTAGGGAATTCCCTCTGTTGTATTCTAAGTTTTAAGTTTATAGGGTGATTTCTTTGTTGTTATTTTCTATAGAAGTCAAATTTCCTGTCAATGCTTTTCCATCATAAATTTGGACACATGACAAAGCATATGAAAATCAATAGCAGTAATTTGGGTATTCATCAGTTTGTTTTTCCTCTAGAATTAGTTCTGTACTATATTTACTTTAATTGATAAATTGCTGTGATAATATCAAAGAAAATTTTCAAGAAAATAAAGTAGGGGGGACCTACAACATGGCGGAGGAGTAAGACGTGGAGATCACCTTCCTCCCCACAAATACGTCAAAAATACATCTACATGTGGAACAACTCCAACAGAACACCTACTGAACGCTGGCAGAAGACCTCAGACTTTGAAAAAGAAGGCAGAGCACTGCCTAAACGAGCTCCAGAGACAGGCGCGAGCACGGCTATCAGCTCGGACCACAGAGACGGGCATGAAATGCTAACGCTGCTGTGCAGCCACCAAGAAGCCTGTGTGCAAGCACAGGTCACTATCCACACCCCCCTGGGAGCCTGTGCAGCCCGCCACTGCCAGGGTCCCATGATCCAGAGACAAGTTCCTTGGGAGAACACATGGTGTGCCTCAGGCTGTTGCAATATCACGCCGGCCTCTGCTGCTGCAGGCTCGCCCTGCATTCCAGTTATAACTTCCGTACCCCCCTCCCCCCAGGCCTGAATAATCAAGAGCCCCCTAATCAGCCACTGCTTTAACCCCATCCTGTCTGGGTGAGAACAGATGCCTGAAGGCAACCTACATGCAGAGGCGGGGCCAAATCTAAAGCTGAACCCCAGGAGCTGTGCAAACAGAGAAGAGAAAGGGAAATCTCTCCCAGCAGCCTCAGGAGTAGTGGATTAAATCTCCGCAATCAACTTGATGTACCCTGCATCTGTGGAATACCTGAACAGACAATGAATCATCCCAAAACTGAGGCAGTGGACTTTGGGAGCAACTGTAGACTTGGGGTTTGCTGTCTGCAACTGATTTGTTTCTGATTTTTATGTTTTACTTAGTAAAGTTTTTAGTGCTTGTTATAATTGGTGGATTTGTTTATTGGTTTTGTTGTGCTCTTCTTTTTATTATTATTATTTTAATATTTTTTTTGCTTATTATTAAAAGCATTTTTTTTCTTTCTTTTTTCTCAATTTTCTTCTGAGCTGTATAGCTGAAAGGGTCTTGGTGTTACGGCCTGGTGTCAGGCCTGAGCCTCTGAGGTGGGAGAGCCAAGTTCAGGACGCTGGTCCACCAGAGACCTCCCAGCCCCATGTAATTGACGAGAGCTCTCCCAGAGATCTCCATCTCAACGCTAAGACCCAGCTCCACCCAATGGTCAGCAAGCTCCAGTGCTGGATGCCCCATGCCAAACAACTAGCAAGACAGGAACACAACCCCACCCATTAGCAGGCTGCCTAAAATCATACTAAGTTCACACACACCCCAAAACACACCACCGGACACAGCCCTGCCCACCAGAAAGACAATATCCAGCCCCACCCACCAGAACACAGGCACCAGTCCCCTCCACCAGAAGCCTACACAAGCCACTGAACAAAACTCACCCACTGGGGGCAGACACCAAAAACAACGGGAACTATGAACTTGCAGCCTGTGAAAAGGGGACCCAAACACAGTAAGTTAAGCAAAATGAGAAGACAGAGAAACACACAGCAGATGAAGGAGCAAGGCAAAAACCCACCAAACCAAACAAATGAAGAGGAAATAGGCAGTCTACCTGAAAAAGAACTCAGAGTAACGATAGTAAAGATGATGCAAAATCTTGGAAACAGAATGGAGAAAATACAAGAAACATTTAACAAGGACCTAGATGAACTAAAGAGCAAACAAACAATGATGAACAACACAATAAATGAAATTAAAAATTCTCTGGAAGGAATCAATAGCAGAATAACTGAGGCAGAAGAACGGATAAGTGACCTGGAAGATAAGATAGTGGAAATAACTACCGCAGAGCAGAATAAAGAAAAAAGAATGAAAAGAATTGAGGACAGTCTCAGAGACTTCTGGGGCAACATTAAACGCACCAACGTTTGAATTATAGGGGTCCCAGAAGAAGAAGAGAAAAAGAAAGGGTCTGAGAAAATATTTGAAGAGATAATAGGTGAAAACTTCCCTAATATGGGAAAGCAAATAGTCAATCAAGTCCAGGAAGCACAGAGAGTCCCATACAGGATAAATCCAAGGAGAAACACGCCAAGACACATAGTAATCAAGATATCAAAAATTAAATACAAAGAAAAAATATTAAAAGCAGCAAGGGGGGGCTTCCCCGGTGGCGCAGTGGTTGAGAATCTGCCTGCTAATGCAGGGGACACGGGTTCGAGCCCTTGTCTGGGAAGATCCCACATGCCGCGGAGCAACTGGGCCCGTGAGCCACAACTACTGAGCCTGCGTGTCTGGAGCCTGTGCTCCTCAACAAGAGTGGCCACGATAGTGAGAAGCCCGTGCACCGCGATGAAGAGTGGCCCCCGCTTGCCGAAACTAGAGAAAGCCCTCGCACAGAAACAAAGACCCAACACAGCCAAAAATAAATAAATTAATTAATTAATTTAAAAAAAGAAGAAAAAAAGCAGCAAGGGAAAACCAACAAATAACATACAAGGGAATCCCCATAAGGTTAACAGCTGATCTTTCAGCAGAAAATCTGCAAGCCAGAAGGGAGTGGCATGATATATTTAAAGTGATGGAAGGGAAAAACCTACAACCAAGATTACTCTACCCAGCAAGGATCTCATTCAGATTCGACACAGAATTAAAACCTTTACAGACAAGCAAAAGCTAAGGGAATTCAGCACCACCAAACCAGCTTTACAACAAATGCTAAAGGAACTTCTCTAGGCAGGAAACACAAGAGAAGGAAAAGACCTACAATAACAAACCCAAAACAATTAAGAAAATGGTAATAGGAACATACATATTGATAAATACCTTAAATGTAAATGGATTAAATGCTCCAACCAAAAGACATAGACTGGCTGAATGGATACAAAAACAAGACCCGTATATATGCTGTCTACAAGAGACCCACTTCAGACCTAGAGACACATACAGACTGAAAGTGAGGGGATGGAAAAAGATATTCCATGCAAATGGAAATCAAAAGAAAGCTGGAGTAGCAATACTCATATCAGACAAAATAGACTTTAAAATCAAGACTATTAAAAAAAAAAAAATCAAGACTATTAAAAGAGACAAAGGACACTACATAATGATCAAGGGAGCACTCCAAGAAGAAGATATAACAGTTGTAAATATTTATGCATCCAACATGGGAGCACCTCAATACATAAGGCAAATGCTAACAGCCATAAAAGGGGAAATCGACAATAACACAATCATACTAGGGGACTTTAACACCCCACTTTCACCAATGGGCAGATCAACCAAAATGAAAATAAATAAGGAAACACAAGCTTTAAATGATACATTAAACAAGATGGACTTAATTGATATTAATGGCCATTCCATCCAAAAAGAACAGAATACACTTTCTTCTCAAGTGCTCGTGGAACATTCTCCAGGATAGATCATACCTTGGGTCACAAATCAAGCCTTGGTAAATTTAAGAAAATTGAAATCATATCAAGTATCTTTTCCAGCCACAACACTATGAGACTAGATATCAATTCCAGGAAAAAAACCTGTAAAAAATAGAAACACATGGAGGCTAAAGAATGCACTACTAAATAACCAAGTGATCATTGAAGAAATCAAAGAGGAATTCAAAAAATAGCTAGAAACAAATGACAATGAAAACAGGTGACCCAAAACCTATGGGATGCAGCAAAAGTAGTTCTTAGAGGGAAGTTTATAGCAATGCAGTCCTACCTCAAGAAACAAGAAACATGTCAAATAAACAACCTAACCTTACACCTAAAGCAATTAGAGAAAGAAGAACAAAAAAACCCCAATGTTAGCAGAAGGAAAGAAATCATAAGGATGAGATCAGAAATAAATGAAAAAGAAATGAAGGAAACAATAGCAAAGATCAATAAAATTAAAAGCTGGTTCTTTGAGAAGGTAAACAAAATTGATAAGCCATTAGCCAGACTCATCCAAAAAAACAGGGAGAAGACTCAAATCAACAGAATTAGAAATGAAAAAGGAGAAGTAACAGCTGACACTGCAGAAATACAAAGGATCATGAGAGATTACTACAAGCAACTATATGCCAATAAAATGGATAACCTGGAAGAAATGGACAAATTCTTAGAAAAGCACAACCTTCCAAGATTGAACCAGGAAGAAATAGAAAATATAAACAGACCAATTACAAGCACTGAAATTGAAAATGTGATTAAAAATCTTCCAGCAAACAAAAGCCCAGGACCAGATGGCTTCACAGGAGAATTCCATCAGACATTTAGAGAAGAGCTAACACCCATCCTCTCAAACTCTTCCAAAATATAGCAGAGGGATGAACACTCCCAAACTCATTCTACGAGGCCACCATCATGCTGATACCAAAACCAGACAAAGATGTCACAAAGAAAGAAAACTACAGGCCAATATCACTGATGAACACAGATGCAAAAATCCTCAACAAAATATGAGCAAACAGAATCCAACAGCACATGAAAAGGATCATACACCATGATCAAGTAGGGTTTATCCCAGGAATGCAAGGATTCTTCAATATACACAAATCAATGTGATAAACCATATTAACAAATTGAAGAATAAAAACCATATGATCATCTCAATAGATTGAGAAAAAGCTTTTGACAAAATTCAACACCCATTTATGATAAAAACTCTCCTGAAAGTAGGCACAGAGGGAACCTACCTCAACATAATAAAGGCCATATATGACAAACCCACAGCCAACAACGTTCTCAATGGTGAAAAACTGAAACCGTTTCCTCTAAGGTCAGGAACAAGACAAGGTTGCCCACTCTCACCACTATTATTCAACATAGTTTTGGAAGTTTTAGCCACAGCAATCAGAGAAGAAAAAGAAATAAAAGGAATCCAAATCAGAAAAGAAGTAAAGCTGTCACTGTTTGCAGATGACATGATACTATACATAGAGAATCCTAAAGATGCTACCAGAAAACTACTAAAGCTAATCAATGAATTTGGTAAAGTAGCAGGGTACAAAATTAATGCACAGAAATCTCTTGCATTCCTATACTAATGATGAAAAATCTGAAAGAGAAATTAAGGAAACACAACCCAATCCAAAAATGGGCAGAAGACCTAAATAGACATTTCTCCAAAGAAGATGTACAGATTGCCAACAAACACATGAAAGGATGCTCAACATCACTAATCATTAGAGAAATGCGAATCAAAACTACAATGAGGGGGCTTCCCTGGTGGCGCAGTGGTTGAGGGTCTGCCTGCCAATGCAGGGGATACGGGTTTGGGCCCTGGTCTGGGAAGATCCCACATGCCGCGGAGCAGCTGGGCCCGTGAGCCACAATTGCTGAGCCTGCGCGTCTGGAGCCTGTGCTCCGCAACAAGAGAGGCCACGATAGTGAGAGGCCCGCGCACCGCGATGAAGAGTGGCCCCCGCTTGCCGCAACTAGAGAAAGCCCTCGCACAGAAACGAAGACCCAACACAGCCATAAATAAATAAATAAATAAATAAATAAATAAATAAATAAAAGAAAAGCAAGTAACAAAAAAAAAGAATGTACTAATTAAAAAAAAAAACTACAATGAGGTATCACCTTACACTGGTCAGAATGGCCATCATCAAAAAATCTACAAACAATAAATGCTGGAGAGGGTGTGGAGAAAAGGGAACCCTCTTGCACTGCTGGTGGGAATGTAAATTGATACAGCCACTATGGAGAACAGTATGGAGGTTCCTTAAAAAACTGAAAATAGAACTACCATAGGACCCAGCAATCCCACTACTGGACATATACCCTGAGAAAACCATAATTCAAAAAGAGTCATGTACCACAATGTTCATTGCAGCACTATTTACAATAGCCAGGATATGTGTGTCCATCTGCATTCTTATTCCTGTCCTGCCCCTAGGTTAGTCAGAACCTTTTTTTTTTTTTTTTAGATTCTATATATATGTGTTAGCATACAGTACTTGTTTTTGTCTTTCTGACTTACTTCACTCTGTATGACAGACTCTAGGTCCATCCACCTCACTGCAAATAACTCAATTTCGTTTCTTTTTATGGCTGAGTAATATTCCATTGTATATATGAGCCACATGTTCTTTATCCATTCATCTGTCAGTGGACAGTTAGGACATGCATTGGTTGACTAGCTTCTTCTTCACTTTTACCTTCCTAAATTTGTATCTACCCCCCCACCCAGAAATAATCAGCACTTTAATCTTTTTTTAAAAAATGTTTATTTATTTTTGGCTGCATTGGGTCTTTGTTGCTGTGCACAGGCTTTCTCTAGTTGTGTTGAGTGTGGGCTTTTCTTCATTGCGGTGTGCGGGCTTCTCATTGCGGTGGCTTATCATGTTGCGGAGCAAGGGCTCTAGGCATGCGGGCTTCAGTAGTTGTGGCACATGGGCTCAGTAGTTGTGGCTCGTAGGCTCTAGAGTGCAGGCTCAGTAGTTGTGGCACATGGGCTTAGTTGTTCTGTAGCATGTGGGAGAAAAAATCATATGATCATTTTAACAGAATGCCAAAATATTTTGATAACAATCACCATATATTTTTGATTTAAGCAAATCTTAATATGTTAAAGAATATTGATCTCAAACCAACAGCCAGTATTCTATTTAGCAGTTAAACATTAGAATCATTTTCATTAAAGTTAATAATTTTTTTTTTTAAACAAGGCTTGTCAACTTAGCTTTTTTTTTTTTTTAATTAATTAATTTATTTATTTTTGGCTGTGTTGGGTCTTCGTTTCTGTGCGAGGGCTTTCTCTAGTTGTGGCAAGTGGGGGCCACTCTTCATCGCGGTGCGCGGGCCTCTCACTATCGCGGCCTCTCTTGTTGCGGAGCACAGGCTCCAGACGCGCAGGCTCAGTAGGTGTGGCTCACGGGCCCAGTTGCTCCGCGGCATGTGGGATCTTCCCAGACCAGGGCTCGAACCCGTGTCCCCTGCATTGGCAGGCAGGTTCTCAACCACTGCACCACCAGGGAAGCCCTAAAGTTAATAATTTGAGTGTCATTACCATTATTTAAAATTTTCCTAGAAGTGCTAATCAATGCAGTAATGAGAAAAAGAAGTGAAGGAGGTATAAATATCTGACAGGAAGAGACAAAATTATCATTATTTAAAGATTATAAGGTTGCTTAAAAAACTATTAGAACTAGTGGGAGAGTTCAGAACGATTGGCAATTATGACAGCAATATTTAAAAATTAATAGTTTCCTTATGTATCAACAACAATTAGTTAAGATAATGAAAAAAAAGAGTCCATATCATGGCAATCAAAAATAAAATCAAAGTACCCAGTAATAAACTTAAAGATAAATGTGCCAATCTCAAAACTTTGCCATGGAATCTAAAAGGAGATTTGAATAAAGGGATAGACATTCTATATTACTGTACTGGAAGATTTAATATTATAAAGATATTAATTTTCCTCAAGCTAAGCCTATAAATTTAACAAAACCCCAACAAAAACACCTGGAAGTTTTTTAGAATGTGAAATAAATCTATTTTTTAGTTTATTTAGAAAAATCAACAAATGAAGAAAGCAAGCACATCTTTAGGAAGAATAGTAGTGAAAAGGCCTTTTCCTATCAGATATTAAAATAAGTCAGCAAGATAGAGTAATTAAAATATTACTGTTCTACGTAAAAAAATAGACAGCTCAGAAATATATCCAAGTACATATAAGAATTTAGTATATAATAAAGCTAGTGCCTCATTCAGTGGGGGGAGTGTTAAGATGACAGTCTAGGGGACTTCCCTGGCAGTCCAGTGATTAAGACTCCATCTTCCAGTGCAGGGGGCAGGGGTTCGATCCCTGGTCAGGGAACTATGATCCCACATGCCACGGTGCAGCCAAAAGTTAAAAAAAAAAAAAAAAAAAAGCTGTCTAGCTGTTAAAATAAACCCAAACTCACACACTACACTAAGATAAATTCCAGAAGGATTAAAAATTTTAACGTTAGTAGAAGAAAATACACAGGAATATTTACAAAACTTTGGAGTAAGGAATGATTTTCTACACATGAAACTAAAAGCAGAAAGTATAAAGGATGATAGATGTGATTATATAAAGTATAAAACTTTTATATAGGAAGATTTACCACAAACCAAATTAAAAGACAAATGACATTGGAGGAAAGTATCCTTAACCAAAGGTTTGTATCCTTAATGTTCAAAGACCTTCTTCAAATCAATAAAAGAAAAATGAAGATACACAACTGACCAGGAAAGGTATTTGACACAAGAAAAATCCTCAAATGCCCAATAAACATAAAAAGTTCAACTTCACTATCAGTCAAGAAGTACAAATTTAAACCATAAAGAAAAAAATAAGGATAAATATATCCATAATTAAGAGGAGTTTGGAGATTCAGGCCCTTTCAAACATTACTGGATACATAAACTTATACAGTTCTTCTAGAGGGTATAAAAGCCATAAGACAGGATTTATTCTTTAGTTTAGAAATGCTACTACTAGGAATGTACAGCGAAAAAATAATTAAGGGTATATATATATATATATATATATATATATATATATATATATCTCCTTAATATATAACATGGCACTCTCTATAATAATAAAGAATTGGAAACAACCTAAGTGTCCAAAAACAAGGGATGTATGCAGCCGTTTCAAAAGATGTAGAAGAATATTTAGGAACAAAAAATATTTCAGGAAATATATTTAAAATAACAAAGCAATAATGAAAATGCAGCCAGTAGGGGGAAAGAAGTTGTAACTTTGACAACCTGACACTAGAGTTCTGATAGGGAGGGACTATTTTGATTTAGCAGAATAACGTATCTCTTTGTAGTTTAGAATAAAGCAGAAGAAGCATTGAATTGCCTTGTGCAAAAGAGGATGGAAACTGGAAATGATTGCTTTGGAGTTTATAGCTAGAGGGGGTTGAATTTGGAAAATGAAAAAGATATTCATTACCTTCTCAGGGAGAGAAGCTGGACAGCTGTTGCTGCTGTACTGCCTCTGGAGGGATGGTCAATGAGAATTTTCCAGTGATATGAATGACTAATGGACTCTTAAAAGAACTGCTCTCTTAACATGCAGTTTCAAGTTATTCTCTAAGCTGAGCTTCAATATAAGCCATCCTTTCTTGCTCCCAAATTTTCCCTAAAAGTTTGCCAACACCACCTTGTTTAGGCCATATTTTGGGGAGAGAAGGGGTTGGGGAAATGTAGAAGGGACATTTCATGCCCAGAAAGTGAAATGAGCAGTGGAGATCAAGGCAGAAAATCAGAGCTAGAGGTAATCAAAAGAAACATATCCCCACTGTCACCTCCACAAAACCCCCCAAGAACCCTCAGAGATATTGGTAGGGACTTGGGCTTCACACCCTTTCATAGGACAGAGGTTTGAGCAGAATTCTTTTATATCTCAAAGGTTGGGGAGACCCATAAAGTGCATGCGATGAAGAAACTCAAGAGAAAATTCTTTAGAAGGATACACAGTATGCAAAAGTTACTTAAGATGCTAAAATTATGAGCATTATTTATTTTCCTCTTTTGCTCACCTGTATTTTGATTCTTCTATAATGCATCCATATTACTTATATAATTTTTAGAAATAAAAGTGTACTGAGGGAATACGTAAATCTACCAGAAAGCTGACTGGTGGTTGCCAGGGTCTGCAGGAAGGGAGGAATGGGAAGTGACTGCTTAATGGGTGTGGGTTTCCTTTTGGGGAGATGAAAATGTTTTAGAACTAGATAGAGGTAGTGGTTGTACAACATTGTGAATGTACTAAATGCCACTGAGTTGTTCACTTTAAATGATTAATTTTATGTTATATGAATTTCACCTCAACAGAGAAAAAAGAAAAAAATCTACTGAGGAGAAAAACATACAACATAGATCAGACTCCGTCACTCTTCTGCTTAAAATCCTTCAGGGACTTCCTAACTCTGTAGCATGGCAAACAAGGCTCTTCACGTCCTGGCCCTGCTGTTGCTCCGCCACAGCCACCCCTTCCTATAAACCTTCTTCTCCAGCCATACAAAACCATGTGCAGTGCTCTGAAAGGGCCTATTCTTTCCTGCCTTTGTATGGCTTTGCTTTTCTTGGAATGCCCTTCCCCTAGTTAGTTTCCACTCAACCTTCAAAACTCAGCTAAACATCTCCTCCTTTGAGAAGCTTTCCCTGATTTCATAGTCTTGGGTACCTCTTCCCTTATACCCCAAGAACCTTCTGGACATTTCTTTATTTTATCAGTGTAGGTGATTGTGAATCTTTGGAGGACCGGGCCTGGGCCATTCCTCTCTTTAGCTTCAAAAGTTGGCCCAGGACAGAAGCCACTATGAATGTAGAATGAATAAGAACAGACTTAAAATCACTGAAAATAACAACCTTTTCTAATGTAAACAGGTAGTTACCCTGGGCATGGAATTGAAAATGATTCAGAGATGTTTAACTGGCCTACTATGGTATTTATCATAGAGGAAGAGGATATCTTTTCTTTTTCTTCTTACTTTTTATGAATTATTTAGGAATTGAAGTATGATAAAAATTCTGAATGATAGGTTAATAAAAATGTCAATCTAATTAGCAAAATGGTCCCACATGGGGGATAGAGGGTTGCAGAATACTGATGGTTTTAGGAAAATGCCTAAAAACTCAATTACTCTTGCAAAAAAAAAAATCCAAAAACAAAAACAAAAAAACCATGATAGGTAATAGATAAAAAGAGATTTTTTTGCCATAAATAAATAAAAATTAAATAAATAAATTTAAAAAAAAAAAGAGATTTTTTTTTTTTGATACCTTGACTCAAAACTAAGTATAGTATTGCTATCTCAGGATGGTTTTTAAAAATACCTAAGTCTTATAAGATTTTAAATGAACCTAAGCTCCTAATGAAATCATGGATCTAGGCCAAAAAATGATCAATGGCTGCTAAAACTATTAGGTAAAATGTTGACGAGGAACATATGTATCAGGCTGGCAGCCCCTAAATCCACTGTTCAATCTTAGCATTTACTAAAAGTGGGACAGTCAGACATTAATTGCCTCCTGATAAGATGCAGTAGGAAGTACACTGCTTAAGAAACAGTCTTGCCGAAAGAATTGAACCTGAATTTAACGTCTCTAATCATCATGTTGTGAGAAATATAAAGGAAAGAGGAGCATGTTAGATGACCCCATTGAGGTATAAGAAATCAAGTCAAGAAGATGGGAAATTTGGGACTTCCCTGGCAGTCCAGTGGTTAAGACTGTGTGCTTCCAATGCAGGGGACACAGGTTCGAATCCTGGTCAGGGAACTAAGACCCTGCATGATGCAATGGTGTGGCCAAAAAAAAAAAGATGAGAAATTCTATAAGACAAATGACAATTTCTTCAATGAATAAGTTTTATGAAGAAAAAGGGAGGGGAAAATCAGAATTCAAGGAGACAAAGATTTGAGACATAAATCTTGAATAAGCAAAAAGATATTTTTGAGACAACCTAGGAAAATTTACATGGATTGGGTGTTGATATTATTAAGGAATTATTGTGAACTATTATGTTTGATAACAGTGATTATCACACCATTGTTCTTTTTTCTAAAGTTTATTTTTTATTTTATTGAGGTATAGTTGATTTACAACACACCATTATGTTTTTATTTAAGTTCTTATATTCAGAGATTGAAATGTTAATGGTGAAATGATATGATGTCTTGAATTTGCATTTAAATGCTTCCTAAAAACTGTGTGTTGGGGTAGATGAAACAATAATGCAGAATATTAATAATTGTTGACTCTGGATGATAACGGGCACATGGATTCATTATACTATTCCTTCCCCTCTCGTGTATGTTTGAAAATTTCCATAAGAAAAAGTTGTAAAGAATAAACCTAACATTCAACAGCCATGTGGCAATATTTATAAGCCCATCTACTGAGCCAAGACTATGTCACAGGAGATGGCATTGTTGGACCAATGAGAAGATCTTGGGCCTTGGAGTCAGAAAGTCCTGGGTTTGAATTCCAGCTCTGCTACTTACTAACCCTGTTAGGTTGGGCAAGTTACTCACTTCTCAGAATCTGTTTTCTCATCCGCAAACAGGGATAATAATACCTACTTCAGAAGATTTGCAGAATAAGTGAGATGATATACAGAGTGTCCATCACGTGCCCCACAGAATAAATACTCTGTGAATGTTAACTACCTTATACTAATCCAGTTATTTCCTTTATTGTTTTTTAAAAATAAATTTAAGTAATACTCCCCCAATTTTACTCTACAGAGGAAGGAATCACTGTTAGCAGTTTGGTGTTGGTATCTTTCTGGACTTTTTCTTTACATCTATAAATATATATAGGAATATGCATCTACATACATACAGTGTGGGTTTTTTTAAAACAAAAATGGAATCTTATATTACATATTATTTGGCAATTTACTTTTATCACGTTACAATATATAGTGTGTCTCTTTTTGTCAGTTCATGTGGTGCTTACATGTGATTCAATCAGTGTGCCATTCATATGCCTTTACTCCCAGGTATGAGCGTTTCTGTGAGATAGAATCCTACAGAATTGTTAGGTGGAAGAGTGTGTGTAGTGCATATCTTGATGGTATTACAAAATGGTCCAACTGCCCTTCTACAAGTTACTGAGTTATTTTCACATGAAGACCTCAATATTATCTATTTTCTATATATTTCTAAGTTGCATTCTGGAAGATATGTCCTTTCTGGTACCACTTATTTCTCAACAGGCTCTGAAAGTGTTCAGAGAATAAATGTATTTGATTAGCAAAAATCAGCCTCATGGAAAATAGTCAAGCTCCATTCTGCTATTTGTTCCTGTTAGAGGATAATGCACTGCATACTGTTTTCAAGGTGGAATGTAGTGGTGTATTGGATAAAATAAATGGGAGTCCTAGTTTTCTTTGTGAAAAGCCAGTGAACATTATTTGAGGCAGAATCCTGAGAGAAAGCAGGGAAATAAAACCTCCTCTCAAATGAGGTCTCAGTGAATGGCAGCCATGGAAAAGTAGATGAGTAAAGAAAGGGAAAGGAATGTCTGCCTTGATTCCCTGGGGAGTTCAAGATCTCACTTTCCCCCCATGTTGTTCTAGTGACTTTTAGAGAGGACAATTCTAGAGAAGGATGGTTTCAAAAAGAAAAGAAATCCAAATGGAATCCAATTTGGCCTTACTTATGTCAGAGCACCTGCCATGTGGTGTACAATAGTCCCAGGCAGAACTCCTAAGAAAGATCACTTTGTAAACCATCCTTCTGCTGTGGGAGTTCAACAACTGTCCTTTGTGCATGCAGCCCTCCCATCATCCCGCTATGGAGTTGCTGGTCCAAACCACTGTAGTAAGGTTTGGGCAAGAAGAAATTATTCCATTGTCTTTTAAAAGTTAGATCAATAAGGGTGATATCATTCATGACGTATGGCTTTCCTTGGGTCCCAGCTGTTCCAGATGTAGGAGATCATGTGCTACCCCATTGCTGGATATATTTCTCCAGCTCCATAGGCGATATGGGCACATAGAAAATGACCTGTGTCAGATGAGAATCTACTTAAGCCCCAAAAATGCTGACTTTTTTTTTAGGTGAAGTACAATCAACATTTTGCTTAGTGACTTCTAAAACAATGCATGTAAAAAAAATAAATGTCCCCGTCTTTCTTGGACTTAGAGTTAGGTTTTAAATACAAGGTACTAACTCAATTCATTGCATCTGACCTCCAGAACACTTTTTGTCTCTAATTCCTTTTTTAGTCCTGAATCAGTCTTTTGCCAACGACAGATGGGTCGACCACAACAAATGGACAGTTTGCACATGAGACTTAATGTACAACTCCTTGTTTGTTTTTCTTTGACAGGTAACTTTAATTATTTTGACAAATATTTAATGTGCCAGGTATTGTCCTAGGTGCTAAGGATAAAGCAGAATAAAACAACAAAAATTCTTGCCTTTGTGGGTTTACATGCTAGTTGGGAAGCTTCATTCATTCATTCACTCATTCCACAAGCATTTATTGATCTTCTAATACAACTCAGGCCTTAAACTACATACTGTGCCTAAATAGGATTTTATCCCTGCCCTCAGAGTCTAGTGGGAGAAGTAAGACATGCCCCCTGTCCTCCCCTGCTGCCCGCCATATACCCTCATATATAGAAAGTACAGAAGAGGGGTACCTCGTTCAGGTTGAGTGGTTCAAAGAATGTTTCTCAGAGAAACATGTAAACAAACAAGTAAGTTGAGGCTGGAAGAATGAACTGATGGGGGATAAAGGCAGACCTGGTGGTGATGAGACGGAGCATGGCATAGGGCCCGGGCCAGATGAGGAGACCAATGAATGCTGTTGAATGAATGAATGAAACTTCCCCAGGAGAGCATAAACTCCATGAGATATGTTCTGGGAACTGCAAGTTCCTTCCTGTGGCTGAAGTTTAAAGTGTGTGGGGATGAGAAGCAGGAGATGGGGCTGGGGAAGGAGGCAGGGTCGGGACTTGAGGTAGGTCTGGCTAAGGAGCTTTGTCCTGATGACAATTAGAAAATTTGTGGACCATTTTAAATGGCAATATGACATGGTCTGATTGTTTTATTCTTTTCTTAATAAAAATGTATTTAAAAAATTCCACAAATGACATATGTTTATTTTAGATGACTCTTATGGACTTTTTGTGGGAGCAATGATTTCATTATACTATTTTTGTAAATGGTACTTTGCACATCTCTTTCTGCTTCAAAGTGGAAAGACATTGGACCTGCCATACAGAAGTCTCTCAGTAAAGATTTGCTGTTTTTGAAATTCCATGGACACTGGTAAGTTGCAGTCAGCTTAGGTGAGGCCATGATCTGGCCCAATTGTGCCACTCCGAGAAACTGGAGCTTCATTACCTAACTGGGAATATTTAACAATTCCCCCTGCTGCATCATTGCCACTATGTTTTTTTATCTCCATTTTTTTCACTTTTTATTATGGAAAAATCCAAATATTAATGTATGTAAAAATAGAAAGGGTAGTATAAGAAACCCTCATATACCTACCACCCAACGTCAACAATTAACAACTTACAGCCAATCTTGTCTCATTTATATCCTTTCCTCTTCTCGACCACTGCATTATTTTGAAGTAAATCCAAGACTTCAGATCTTTTTGTATGTATCTCTAAAAGATAAGAACTTGTTTAAAAACATATCCATAATTATTACAGCTAACAAAATAAGGAGTTTTATTCTTTACAGTCATTAAATATACAGTCAGTGCTCAAATTCCAACTGTCTCTTTTTTTTAAAGTTGGCTTATTTGAATCATGAGTTAAAGTCCACATTTGTATTGGGTTGTATAAGTTTTCTTTAATTAATAGGTTCCCTCTTTTTCTTTTTTTTTCTTACCTTGCTTGTTATTTATTTAACTAAAGGCTCTTAACAGAATGGATAAGTTGAAAACAGCGCTTTAAGTGTGCCATTTTCCTTCATGCTCACCTTCACTAGGTTTTTTTTAACACCTGATAATTTTTAAGGTACAAAACTGTATCTCATTATTGCACAACATTCTTTTAATTTGCAAATCATGTCTAATGTTACCTTTTTTTATCCTGTCAGCTTTATCCAACCACTGAGACACATGGTGATCACACCATATACCAAAATGAGTTCTAGATGGAATAAAGTGTTACATATGAATAAATAAAACCATAAAAAACTAAAATAAAATATAATATTGAACATATTTTTGGAAAGGGAATATGTTACCTAAGCATAAAAGCAATGGAAAATATCACAAAGAAAAGTTATCAATAAAATCAAATATATGCTGTTAAAACTTTTTGGTCAACAAACACAAAATGAAAGGACAAATGATAAACTGGGTGGAGGAAATAGTTACCATCTATGAGAGACAATAGTTTAGTAGCTTTAATACACATGGTCTTGTCTAGATTGTCACTGGGTCCGGATGGGTCCACTCACAAGATGACACCAAGTCGAGATTCTTTAGACTCTATCTTCTTTTTTAAAAAATTTTTATTGGAGTATAGTTGATTTACAATGCTGTGTTAGTTTCAGGTATACAGCAAAGTGAATCAGTTATACATATACATATATCTACTCTTTTTTAGATTCTTTCCCCATATAGGTCATTACAGTGTATTGAGCAGAGTTCCCTGTGCTATACAGTAGGTCCTTATTTGTTATCTATTTTATATATAGTAGTTTATATCTGCTAATCCCAAACTCCCAATTTATCCCTCCCTCACCCTCCTCTTTGGTAACCATAAGTTTGTTTTCTACATCTGTGACTCTATTTCTGTTTTGAAAATAAGTTCATTTGTACCATTTTTTTAGATTCCACCTATAAGCAATATCATATGATCTGGAAGTTGTATTTTTTTCTCTAGATCTCCTGCCCCAATTATTCACTTGAGAAACTTTAAGAGTGAGGGTAAGATTCCTCACATTTAGTCCCTCTGTTCTGTCTGTTGGTTTCACCATCCTTCTGCTCTGTTGACCCCAGGAGCTCTGCTGGGCCACTGCTGACCTCCTTCCCACCACTGACATCTGTCTTTCTTCTTCTCTTCTAGCAATCAGGAAAACACTTTCTACTTCTTATGACTGACTACTTTCAAAGGAGCTTCCTGCAGAAGAGCTTCTGGGCCCCTCATGACCCAGTTAATTTTGTTAGACCACAGACCTTCTGTCCCTGAACTCACAAGCACTCTTAGGAGGAAGGAAGAAGGGTGAAAGTGCAAGTCAGAGGATGATCAGGCCCCTGTGGTAGCTAAAACTTTACCCTCTCTGACTCCCAGGATCTGCTGCATAAATTATTTCCTGGCCACAAGTGACAGAAGCTGATGCTGGCAGATTAGGCAGAAAAGGGATTTATTTAAAGGATATTGGGTAACTCATAGAATTGTTGGGAAGACTGGAGGAAACAATTTTGAGGCTAAGTTTCCAAGAAAATCCCCCCAAATTAGTAGCACAGCTGGCCTAATAAGCACACTGAGGCCAATGCCCTGTCACCACTCAGTAACTATATGCTGCCAGGAACTCAATTTGACCGCAGCCACTGCTGCCAAAGGCATCAGTGCTACTTCTGTACCAGGAACTCAACCTTACAGACCATTCCAGTTTCCCCAAACCACATAGCTCTGCTACCCCCCTCACCAGCAAAAGGAGTGCACTGTGCAGCCTTTCCCCTCTCACTGCCACTTTCTTCACCAGAATCTCACACAAATGCATCTGATTAGAGGAGCACAAGTCACATGCCTGTGTCCTAACTGCAAAGGAGGGGAACGGGAATGAGTATTTTGCATTCTAACTTAGTGGGACTCAGAAAGGGAAAATTCTCCTAACATCAGAAGGGTGTTCAAAAGGCAGTGGGTACCACAAGACAAGGACAAATGTTTACCAGAATGAATGACTTAGGCTGGGTATGGCATGGAGTGGTCACTTATAGATGGGGTGGCCTTATACCTTCTAATTAAAATATGGACTGAGTTATAATATGGAATGACATACAAAGTTATTTGTGGAGGCATTATTTTTAATAGCAAAAGATTGGAAACTATCCAAATGTTCAGTAATAGAGGTTTGGTTGAATAAAAATCGTGGAACATCAATACACACATGGAAGACAATGCACCTGAATGAAGGGGAAGGAATGATCTCTAGAATATATAAGTGAAAAAAGCAAAGTAGAGAATAATATGTATAGCACCTGTCTTTTCTGTAAGAAAGGTGGGGATATATTTATGGTTCAACCACAGAAATTGCCATTTTTGCTAATAAAATGGTTAATCTTTGGCAATTTCATACAATTCAACATAATACAGGGCAGAGGAGACAAGGATGGAAAAGAGACTTTTCTGAATATATTTATTATGCATTTTTTACTTTGGAATCATAAAAATGTGTTTTATGCATTCAAAATTAAATTTAATTTAAAAGGACAATTCCTAAGATTTTAAAACAAACCAAAAACAATGAACTTAACTGTATATGAAGTTAATTATGTAGCTGCACAGAGAAGACAATTATTTCAAGTGACTACAATATGGTATATTTGCTGTACATACATAGTGGAATATATTTTAAGGGAGAATAGAGCTGCAAAGAAATCTAACACTTCACTCAATAGTTATGTCACTAGTAGGTCTTTACATTAGTATTTTGAAACTATTTTTTATGTAGTGTAGCACAAAGTAATAAGTAATTATGTTAATGTTATTAGGAACCAAAATTTTTAGTGTAAGAGAAGAGAAATATAAAATCAAAGGCATTAATATAAATAGATTTTATTTATTTATTTATTTTGAACAGGATTGGGAGGGCTTTAAATGCCAGAATGAGGAGTTCAGATCTTTTTTTTTTTTTTTTTTTAAATAAATTTATTTATTTATTTTTGGCTGCGTTGGGTCTTCGTTGCTGTGCGCAGGCTTTTCTCTAGTTGTGGCGAGCAGGGGCTACTCTTCGTTGCGCTGCGTGGGCTTCTCATTGCAGTGGCTTCTCTTGTTGTGGAGCAGGGGCTCTAGGCGCGCAGGCTTCAGTAGTTTTGGCGCACGGGCTTAGTTGCTCTGCAGCATGTGGGATCTTCCTGGACCAAGGCTCAAACCTGTGTCCCATGTATTGGCAGGAGGATCTTAACCACTGTGCCACCAGGGAAGTCCCTAAATAGATTTTAATATTAAATTTGAATTAGAAATATCAGTATATGCTTATGATTTTTTTCTTCTATTTCTATACTTTTCAGAAAGGCCTAGAAGCATTAAAACCCCATGGACAATGGGCAAACTCTAGTGCCCAGACTGTGGTCCCTGAATGACATTCGGCATTTAAAGGAACCAGGATCTTCCATGGCTGATTCCAAGTTTGGGGCAGTATATGTACAAGATAAGGTTTACACATCTTGAGGAGCCCAAAACTATGAAGTTACCAAAGATCGGTGTGTTTTATCAAAAGGACTCAAGAGCCAACATGAAGGGGCTCCAAATGGTCAAAGATGGGATAATTCAAGTACGTAAAAAAGTAGTGATTGAATTTGATTGAAATACATAGAATATGCAAAGACCTAATGAGTTCATGGGCGGGTGGGGTGGAGGAGTGTCTTAACAAATTAACAAACTCTTGGGTAACATTGGTGATAAGTAGGTCACAGACCTTACTCTGAAAACTGGCAATTTAAGAGAAATAAGTAAGCATTATCCTGCTTTTCCAATTCAATCTGCATTTCAGGATGACCAAGTAGCCCTAATTAATGAGGAAAAGTTCTTCCTTACACACAATTCCCAGCTAATAAATGTGAAAGGAATGACAGAATCAGAAAAATCACCATTTTATAATCCTAATGATATAATTTAAGGCAAAGATCAATAAAGGATGAAAGCATTAGATGAAAGGCTTCAAGCCCGTTTCATGTTGCTGAACTCTTTTAGCTTTTGCTGGTCTGTAAAACTCTTTATCTCTCCTTCAACTCTGAATGATAGCCTTGCTGGGTATTTTTGGTTGTAGGTTTTCTCCTCACATCACTTTTTTGGGAGCTCATTCTATCAAGAGGCCACTGGTGCTGGCAGGCACCATTTTGGAGTCCTCCCTATAGCTTATTAGTCCCAGGACCTGGAGGGGCCCACCAGCTGGTGGGCACCAGTCCTGGGATTTCACAGGCTAAGTAGCTAACTGCACAGCTGGCCTGCTGGTGGGTAGAGCTGTGTCCCTGCATTTCGGAGCATGTGAGATTTTGTGTGTGCCCTTTAAGAGCGGAGTCTCCATTGCCTAGAGCCCTCTGGCTCTCTTGAAAGTAAGCCCCACTGGCCTTCAAAGCCAAACGTTCAGGTGGCCCCATCTTCTTGTTGCAGGACCCCTGGGCAGGGGCTCAGACCACTTCCTTCTTGGGGAGAACCTCTGCAATTGTAATTAACCTCCCATTTGTGGGTTTCCCACCTGGGGGTACGTGTCTTGAGTATAATGCGACTCCACCCCTCCTACCTGTCTAATTGTGGTTCCTTCTTTATATCTTTAGTTGTAGAAGATCTTTTCTGCTAGTCTTCAAGTAGTTCTCATCAATAGTTGCTCTGTAAATAGTGGCAATTTGGTGTGCCTTGGGGAGGAAGTGACCTCAGGATCTTCCTACTCTGACATCTTGGCACTTCCCTAGAAAAACAGCTTATGGAGAACTTTACAGTGGAGAGATCTAGCTGACACCACCTGAATCTGCTGATCAATCTTAACTTCCCTAAGAGTGGGACCACCAGAAAATATGTGCTTCTTGAGATGCCCCCTTATGGAAAACAGAACCTGAATCTAACAAGCCTTTTAGAACTAACCTCCAGTTTACATGAAATACAGGAGGTAGAGGCTCAGGTTTAAGTGATGCCACAAGGACATAAATGGATGAATTCAGAATATAGGATAGTCTATAGAACAATTGAACTAGTTTAATCAAGAAGTCAATGGCATAAAGAAAAATAAAAACTTGGGGCAAGGTGGGGAGAAACTGTTCTAGATTATAAAAGACTCAAAAGACATAGCCATCAAGTGCAGTGTGTGGACCTCATCTGGATCCTGATTCTAAGGAGCCAACTATAAGAAATATATTTCTTTAGATATTAGGGAACTGTGAAAATGGTCTAAGAATCAGATGATATCAAGGAATTACTACTATTGTTAGGTGTATTACTGGCACTGTGGCTATATAAGAAAATATTCATATATTTTATTTTATTTTATTTAAAAATAAAACCCCAAAACCTTCAGGTTCTTTTTTTTTTAATTTTATTTATTTATTTATTTATTTTATACAGCAGGTTCTTATTAGTTATCTATTTTATACATATTAGTGTATACATGTCAATCCCAATCTCCCAATTCATCCCACGACCACCACCCCCACCCCGCTTTCCCCCCTTGGTGCCCATACGTTTGTTCTCTACATCTGTGTCTCTATTTCTGCCTTGCAAACTGATTCATCTCTACCATTTTTCTAGATTCACATATATGCGTTAATATACGATATTTGTTTTTCTCTCTCTGACTTACTTCACTCTGTATGACAGTCTCTAGATCCATCCACGTCTCAGTAGTTGTGGTGCACAGGCTTAGTTGCTCCATGGCATGTGGGATCTTCCCAGACCAGGGCTCGAACCCATGTCCCCTGCATTGGCAGGCGGACTCTTAACCACTGGGCCACCAGGGAAATCCTCCCTTTTTGCTTTTAATAATTTTTCTTTGTCTTTAATTTTTGTCAGTTTGATTACTATGTGTCTCAGCATGTTTCTCCTTGGGTTTATCCTGCCTGGGACTCTCTATGCTTCCTGGACTTCAGTGGCTATTTCCTTTCCCATGTTAGGGAAGTTTTTGACTATAATCTCTTCAAATATTTTCTCTGGTCCTTTCTCTCTCTCTTCTCCTTCTGGGACCCCTATAATGTGAATGTTGATGTGTTTAATGTTGTCCCAGCTCTCTCTTAGGCTGTCTTCATTTCTTTTCATTCTTTTTTCTTTATTCTGTTCTGCAGCAGTGAATTCCACCATTCTGTCTTCCAGGTCACTTATCCATTCTATGCCTCAGTTATTCTGCTATTGATTCCTTGTAGTGTATTTTTCTTTTCAGTTATTGTATTGTTCATCTCTGTTTGTTTGTTCTTTAATTCTTCTAGGTGTTTTTTCTTTAATTCTTCTAGGTCTTTGTTAAACATTTCTTTCATCTTCTCAATCTTTGCCTCCATTCTTTTTCCGAGGTCCTGGATCATCTTCACTCTTGTTATTCTGAATTCTTTTTCTGGAAGGTTGCCTATCTCCACTTCATTTAGTTGTTTTTCTGGGGTTTTATCTTGTCCTTCATACGGTACATAGTCCTCTGCCTTTTCATTTTGTCTATCTTTCTGTGAATGTGGTTTTCGTTTCACAGGCTACAGGATTGTAGTTCTTTTTTCTTCTGCTGTCTGCCCTCTGGTGGATGAGGCTATCTAAGAGGCTTGTGCAAGTTCTTGATGGGAGGGACTTGTGGTGGGTAGAGCTGGGTGTTGCTCTGGTGGGCAGAACTCAGTAAAACTTTAATCCACTTGTCTGCTGATGGGTGGGGCTGAGTTCCCTCCCTGTTGGTTGTTTGGCCTGAGGCGACCCAGCACTGGAGCCTACAGGCTCTTTGGTGGCGCTAATGGCAGACTCCGGGAGGACTCACACCAAGGAGTACTTCCCAGAACTTCTGCTGCCAGTGTCCTTGTCCCCCCGGTGAGCCACAGCCACCCCCCGCCTCTGCAGGAGTCCCTCCAACACCAGCAGGTAGGTCTGGTTCAGTCTCCTATGGGGGTCACTGCTCCTTCCCCCTGGGTCCTCATGTGCACATTACTTTGTGTGTGCCCTCCAGGAGTGGAGTCTCTGTTTGCCCCTGTCCTGTCGAAGTCCTGCAATCAAATCCTGCTAACCTTCAAAGTCTAATTCTCTGGGAATTGCTTCTCCCATTGCCAGACTCCCAGGTTGGGAAGCCTGATGTGGGGCTCAGAACCTTCACTCCAGTGGGTGGACTTCTGTGGCATAATTTTTCTCCAGTTTGTGAGTCACCCACCCAGTGGTTATGGGATTTGATTTTATTGTGATTGTGCCCCTCCTACCTTCTCCCTGTGGCTTCTCCTTTGTCTTTGAATGTGGGGTGTCTATTTTAGTGAGTTCCAGTGTCTTCCTGTCAATGATTGTTCAGCAGTTAGTTGTGATTCTGGTGCTCTCACAAGAGGAAGTGAGCGCACATCCTTCTACCCTGCCATCTTGAACCAATCCTTTCATATATTTTAGAGACGTGAAGTGATGTATCTAGAGAAGAAATAACGTGAGGACTGGGATTTTTTTAAAAATTAATTAATTTATTTATTTAGCTGTGTCGGGTCTTAGTTGTGGCACGCAGGCTCTTCGTTGCGGTGCGCGAGCTCTTTAGTTGTGACATGCGGGCTCTCTGGTTGTGGCACGCAGGCTCTCTAGTTGTGGTGCATGGGCTCCAGAGCATGTGGGCTCAGTTGTTGCAGCACGTGGGCTCTCTAGTTGTCACGCATAGGCTCTAGAGCGCACAGGCTTATTTGCCCCACGTTATGTGGGATCTTAGTTCCCCAACCAGGGATCGAACCCACGCCCCCTGCATTGGAAGACAGATTCTTAACCACTGGACCACCAGGGAAGTCCTGAGGGCTGGGATTTGCTTTAAAATACTTCCACAGAAAAAGGAGAAGGATAGATAAAGCAAGTGTGGCAAAATCCTAATAATTGTTGAATCTGAATGATGGGTATTTTTTATAATATTCTTTCCAATTTTATTTATTTGAAATTTTTTGTATTAAAAAAAGGTAGTGGGAACAGGCAAAATAGAAATCTTCTGGATGATAATTCAGCCTAACTCTTGAAAGTCAATGGAGCAAATAAATGGGAAAAGTTTTTGTAATACAGACTAACTTGCTGTTCTTTAGTTGTCAGCTCACACTATGTGGTAAAACAACCTGATGTCAGTGATCACACCTTGGATGATGTGATCATGGCCAAAGGAAGGGCTGTTGGTGGGTGTGACAGTTCTTTCTCTTTCACCTCTCTTTTTTTGCTAACACCTGAAGTGGCACCTCAGCACAGCCAAGCAGAGTATAGAGCAGTTTGCAATGTTCTTTTGCATCCAAAAACTGCTAATTACACTCAGTTCCTTTGCTGATTCACTGAAGAATAACTTTTAGTCCTGTAAGTAGATCTCAAGATTGAAATCGGAACTTGGAAGAATTTAACAAGCATGTTGCCCATATCCCACGTTTCCTGACATTTCCTCCATGCCTGCCCTGTTTGAGTAAGGGTGCTGGGTGAAGGAAGAAGAAATTTTTTTTTTTTTTTAGATGAAGGATTACAAAAATCAGGGATGCAAATTCAGCCAAGTGTGTGGCCCCTCTCCATTCCAGAACCTGGGGCAAGCAGACATCACAAATTGATCACAGATTTCTTTTTCTCTGGACTCTGCTTGCCATACTACTCCAGGTAGCACCATATTGATGAAATTGTTACCAAACCAAACTTGGGTCCACTCGTCTGCATGCAGTAAAGCCGATCTACTGACACCAGGTTGTGGTGAAGGAAAGGGCAGCATTTATTGCAGGGGCCAAGCAAGGAGTCCAGGCAACTAGTGCTTAAAAGACCCAAACTCCCCAATGGCTTTCTGGGAAAGATTTTTTTTTTTAACATCTTTATTGGAGTATAGTTGCTTTACAGTGTTGTGTTAGTTTCTGCTGTATAACAAAGTGAATCAGCTATATGTATACATATATCCCCATATCCCCTCCCTCTTGTGTTCAGGGAAAGATTTTTAAAGACAGGGGGAGGGAAGAGAGCTGTGGGGTGTATGATCAGCTCATGGACATTCTTCTGATTGGTTGGTGGTAAGGTAATTGGGAATCAACATCATCAACGTTTTGGTTCCAACTGGTCTGGGGTCTACATGCTTGTGGGCAGCATCCAGTTAACTTCTTCCACCTGGTGGGGGTTTCAGTATCTGCAAAACAGCTCAAAGGACATGGCTCAAAATATTATCTATAGCCCTTTAGGAGGAACTAAAAGTTCTTGACTTTGTTTAATGGCTAAACTATTATTATTTTGTCTTACTTGACTGTTTTCCTTTCTTTCTGCATTTTCTCACTTCTCTGATTAAATTTATTCTTTGAAACTTAGGGAAGGAGGCTAAAGTTTTTCTATGGACAAGAGGCAGGGAGAGGATGTTGGGGGGGATGGGGTGGTCCTGTTCTGGGAAGGCCGCATGGGGTCCTGCTCGGCTACAAAACAACCCCTACTCAAAAACATCTTCAGACTAGATTACAGAGTAAAGCATTTGCTTAGCTGTATTTTTTAACTTTTACAAACAAGAAGAAAAATACTTTGACTAGAAACTCAAGGAATTTAGATTAGATTGGATTTGAGGAAGAGCCTCATGTGAGGAGGTTGAAATCTCTGAATAATTACTTAGAAATATTAAGATATTTTTCTTAAAAGACCTATTAAAACTGGGCAGATTCTTTTTTTTCTTTTTTTTTTTTTAAATTTGGCCACATGACTTTGCTTGTGGGATCCCTGACCAGGGGATAGAACGTGTACCCTCGGCAGTGAAAGTGCAGAGTCCTAACCACTGGACCACCAGGGAATTCCTTTTTTTTTTTTTTTTTTTTTAAATTCTGGGCAGATTCTTATTGTCTGGAGTGGTCTAGGACTAATGAGGTTGAGCACCATCTTTTGGCCTATGTCAGGGCATCTGGCATTTTTGCCTGCCCAGCATCCCTTTTCCCTCCTCCTTATAAAAGAATACTCTTTACTTTGAGGAAATCTGTCTGTTTGCATAGGTCTGCCCCTTCTCTTCTACATGGGGTGAGCAGGCTTAGCCAGTCGGATTACCCCATTTCCTTGAACACAGAAGTTAATACATGGATGGGCACATAACTCTAGCTGGGCACATTAAATTCTAGCCATCATTTTTCAGCCAGATCTGTTGGAGAAAAAGCATTGAGTTGATAAAGTGGCTGGCTATGAAGCTTGGGTTGCTGATGGTTACAATGCCCTTCACATGGAGAGAGCCAACAAAACCGAAATGCTGGAAACAGTTGAAAAGAAAGTCGTCCTTAAACCGTTTGACCCTTTGGTTCTAACTGTGCTAGAAGCAAGATTAACTCCTGGATAATTTAAATATGAGCAAATTGTCTTTTTTTTCTCCCTTAGTTAGTTTGAATTGGGTTATTGTCATTTCCAGGGAAAGTCTTAATTAGCATGGCATGTGAGATGCTTCATTCATTCCATTAACATTTATTAAGGTGTTGCAGTCACTTTGACACCCTGGAGATACGGGGAAAAAAAAAAAGACAATCATTATTTCAAGGTGTCTACAGTTAAAGAGACAGTTATGATACAGTACTAATATAATAGATGACACATAGTGCTTAATATGTTCCGAGCACTATTCTAAACATTTTATATATACTAACTTACTTAATTCTTACAACAACCCTTTGATATAAGGTTCTGTTACTTTTTCCATTTTAGAGATAGGGAAAATCAGGCACAGAGAGGTTAAGGAAATTGCCAAAGTTTACCCACTTCAGAAACAGAAGATCTGCGATTCAAACCCAACTAGCTTGGCATTTAACCACAACATTCTAGAGCTTCATTATACCTAAAGGTCAATGTTGGAGTTATCCTGGAGAATAATCAATAATAATGGCCACCATTCACTGAATGCTTCTTATGTGCCCAGTCCTGTGCTAGGTGCATTCCTGCCTTAACACATTAAATATTTTCAAGAACTTAATGCAAAGATTATTTATTGTATAGTTGAGGGAACTGAGGCTCAGAGAGGCTAAGTGACTTGCCCAGATCACACAGGTAACAAATGGCAAAGCATAAATTTGGATCCAGACATGTCTGCTTCCAAAGGCTTTCCTCTTTCTGTCATGTTTCTCTAAGGACCATACCTTCTAGCTTTTCCCCTAGAGCTGTGGCATGTCTAGGATGCTTATGACTGGCTGCCAGTGACTGGGAAATGGAGCCAACAGTGGGAGTCCTTTAATGCCAGAGAGTGTGGCATATTTTGTTCACAGCAGTGCTCTTGGAATTTGTGTATACCTTGCAACCTGATAGTCCTGAGAATATATCTGCTGGAGTGGAGGGAGATTAAGAAATTCATCGGAAGTGTCTCTTTGGGAGAATAAAAAGGATGTTATTTGTTCATTTCTGTGGCAGCCATTCAAGTGTTGAAGAAGGAGTAACTTGCTTTTGTTCTGGTTTTTGCCTTCGGACCAGATCTGTGGATAAGAAGGCTCTTGGATAAGGTATGTGTCAGGTATATTGAGGACAAAGTGCACATTTAATTAGAAAACCAGGAAATAAAAGGCAGTATTTGGAGTGGGGGAGATTTCTATGATCCCTAACAGGCATTTTTATCTAATAAAATCACACCCAATACAGGAGAAGCTCTTAAGGTACCTCCATGTAACCAACTCACAGGATTAACTGATGCTCTCCATTCCTTCTGGAAAACTTATCAACAAAGGCATACCTGTGTGCTTCTGCACCCAAACATTTACTGAGTGCTTACCAAGCTTTTTATATAGATTAAGTCATTAAATCCTTACAATACCACCATTTTACAGGTGAGAAAAATATAGCATGAGGAAGTTAAATAACTCAGCACCAATTAGATGCTTACCAGGAGTCAGTGATGTTTGCTAACAAACCAATTTTTGCCAGGCACACATGGTATAATTTAATTAAATCAAGTGTAAATCTGTGAAATATGAGTATAAAGGGAGATTGAGCTATTATTTCTATGAAAACTAAATTGAATGTTTTGGAAAGGCTTGATAATGTCTGATTCACTTTGTTGTACAACAGAAACTAACACAGCATTGTGAAGCAATTATACTCCAGTAAAGATGTATTAACAAAAAAAGGTTGCTGTTGAATTAGGTATGAGCAAGACCACTGCTCTTTTCTGTCTCTATGACTGGGCCTGCTGCTGCTAATTAGAAGTTCTTTTCTATGTTTTCCTCCTTCAAATGCTTCCTCCAGATCGATCTCCTCTGAGAAGCCTTCTCAGGTAGCCTGAGTTTTACCAGTTCTGTGACTCAGCAGCAAGTTGCTTAATCTCTCTGAACCTTAGAGTCTGTATCTGTGAGACAGAGATAATAATATCTACCTTGCAGGATTGTTGTAGAAATTAAGTGGGGTTATCTGGGCTATAGTAAGTACTCAACAAACGGCAAAAATTATGGTGTGCTTGTTCTTTTGCTGGGGGCTATGGAAACAGATAAATGAGACAGTCCCTGGCTCCAGAAGCTGAAGACTGGCACAGGACTCTCTGCCTGCTTTTGGCTCCACTTGCCCTTTAGTGAGCTGAAGCAGATTTTCACAAATGTAAATGGAAACTTTTCTAGATGTTTTTAGACACTGACACCATTATGTCATCCAAGTTCTCAGTTAGCATTTGAGTAACTCATCCTGAAGGCCTGGAATGCATCAGCACAGAGATCGTCTTATATTTAGTCACTAAGTGATTTGTCCTGAAGCATAAAGGGGCCGTTGGAATGCCTTCAAGAGGAACAGGTTCCAAATCATGGAGGCCACATGGAGGAGGCTCTGGAATTTCTTCACGTTGGGTTCAAATCATGGCTCTTTGACCTCAGGAAACTTACACAATAACTCTGAGTATCAATTTCTTCATCAGAAAAATGGGGGTAATGATTCTCATTTCATAGGCGGTAACAAGAAACAGATGAAGTGTCAAGTGTTCAGCACAGTACTTGGCACATAGTCAATACCTAATAAATGTTAGTTTCTAATAAGTGAATATGAGTAGGTAGGAATGTGGTGGGCACACAGCTAACCATGAGCTAAGGAATTGCAAGTAGGCCTTTGTTCAACACTTTCTTTGTGCTATCATCACAAAGACTCTAGTCTGGATAGCCCATTGGTCTGACCCTGCACACGGTCTCCTCTTAGTCTTCCAGTGGAAATGACTAATACTCATTCTTCTTCCATTATTTAACTTGCAGAGTTGTCTTGAGTGAGACAATCAGCCTCTGGGAGACTCAGTTTGTTTATAACATGCAGATATAAGTGCCTACCTTGCAAGAATTATGAAAGGAATAGAAATAATGAAAAGCATGTAAGAGTGCTGACACAGGTACTCAATGAACTGTGGCTAGTTATATTATAGTAGGAGGCCTTTATCTAAGTAGAAGTTGGTCAATTGATCAAAAAAGTTGATTAAAGCAGGGAGTCTTAGGACTTCCCTGGTGACACAGTGGTTAAGAATCCACCTGCCAATGCAGGGGACACGGGTTTGAGCCCTGGTCCGGGAAGATCCTACATGCTGAGGAGCAACTAAGCCTGTGTGCCACAACTACTGAGCCTGTGCTCTAGAGCCCACGAGCCACAACTACTGAGCCCGTGTGCCACAACTACTGAAGCCCGTGCACCTAGAGCCCGTGCTCCACAACAAGAGAAGTCACCGCAGTGAGAAGCCTGTGCACCACAAGGAAGAGTAGCTCCTGCTCACCGCAACTGGAGAAAGCCTGAGTGCAGCAACAAAGACCCAACACAGCCAATAAATAAATTAATTAATTTAAAAAAAAAGCAGGGAATCGTTAAAAAAAAAGGATACAATCTTTCCTTCCCTCACCATGTCCTCCCAGTACCACTGAGATAATCAAACCTGTTGACTTCATCCGTAATGGTGGCTCCCATCCCCATTCCTGGCCCGTATGACAGGCATGAGTCACCTACCTACAAAGGCTAGAAATTCTGCTCCAGGCATGAAGTTTGGTTTGCAACCTTGCAGATTTTCCTGCTCAGAGACCAGATAAATGACCACAGGCCAGAGTAGGATGAGAAAAGGGTGGGGGTGGCATTCACCATGGACCACAGAAGAGGAAGATGTGGAGAGATCTGAAATGGGGGGAGGTAGTTAGGGAGGTTTGAAGGGAGGAGGAACCATGAAGTGGGAACTGCTTCAGTGACCAGCTGTCCCTCATGCTGCTGTCTGGAGGGGACCATGCACGGCCTACAGAATTGGGCTGCCCCTGAGCATCTGATTTGGAATGAGTTCTTTTGCCCTGGAGAGCTTGGCAAGCTTTCCTTCCCCATCTGACTTTTCACATGTTAGCAACGTTGACTCTTGTCAGCCTCAGAACATAGGGAGAGGGGATATGGCCTCCTGGAGGGGTTATGATGTCCTGAAAGGAAATCCTGACCCTGCTGTCAAAGTGGGAATAGACAGGACCAGTTTGAGCTGACCTCTGTGTTGGGATGATGGTGGAACACCCCACCTTTTTATGCAAATTGCAAACTCTATGGATTTAGGGCTCTGTGTTTCTAAGTCAAATTGGAGGCTACTCCCACTCTGAACTGGGAGCCATACAGTCAAGGCAAAAATCCACCTGCCACAGGTGATGCTCATATTATAATCAAACATACACTTCTGATTTAGCTGTTCTTGCAGCTTATAATTAGACCTTGTCAGAAAAAAAAAACCAAAAAGAAACTTGAAAGCAGCTGTGTTTTGGTGCTATTAACATCTGTGACTGACCTAGTTTTTAAAAATTAAAAATGTGGCATTGGTATTTGTCACATCTTTGCACCTTGCTCACACTCTTGTAGGATGAGCACTGAGAAGTGTTTTCTGAGCTGTGAGCATATGGAGGAGGAAGGGCATTGTGCCTGAGGGCATTGACCTGCTCTCAAGCAAAATTCCAGAGGCATAGCTCTTCCTGAGATTTACCTTCACATGTTGAAAGGAAGATGGCAAAATAGACCTCTAAAAATAGATGAGTTTTAGAGGTAAATAAGAGAGGATGTTGTTTATGCTGTGTTCTCAATGTTTTTGCCACCACTAGCCTAATGATAGAAGTGAGCTATAGAGCTGAAACCTTAATCATCAATCCTCCCATGCCATCCCTGCGTACAGAGTGTCTGGTTGCCAGGATACTCCCCAAAGCTTGCAGGAAAGTTGGTGGTTTATTCTAAAGAAACAGAATGAATTAGGACTATCCTCTGTGTCTGGGTTTTATTTATTTATTTTATTTTTATTTTTGGCTGCATTGGATCTTAGTTGTGGCTTGCGGGATATTCGTTGGGGCATGTGGGATCATTCGTTGCAGCATGCGGGCTTCTCTCTAGTTGTGGTGTGTGGGTTTTCTCTTCTCTAGTTGTGGCGTGTGGGTTTTCTCTTCTCTAGTTGTGGCACACAGGCTCCAGGGCACGTGGGCTCTGTAGTTTGCAGCATGCGGGCTCTCTAGTTGAGGTGCGTGAGCTCAGTAGTTGTGGCACACAGGCTTAGTTGCCCCATGGCATGTGGGATCTTTGTTCCCTGACCAGGGATCGAACCCGCATGCCCTGCATTGTAAGGTGGATTCTTTACCACTGGACCACCAGGAAAGTCCCTGTGTCTGGATTTTAGACTTTCCAAGTATAATGGCTGGTTCTCTGCCTGCTCATTATAAAACAAAGTTTTCAGCCTCCCAACCACCCTCCCACGCAGAAGTCACAGGAAGCTCTCCTCTCTCCTCATTCTCAAGCATGTATAAACAATCAATGATGACTAGGCATAAAGGACAAGATAAACTAACATAAAATAATAATGCTGCAGGAAGCAGAGATGACTCAGGGGAACAGACCAAAACATGAAATAAACATTTAAAAGAATCATCTAATTAGTATCCTCATAGAAGATGGTGCAGCCACAAAATAAGAACCGTTTGGTATTAAAAAGGAAAATGTCAGCGTGCAAAATCAGGGCTTTCCCAAAGTTGACAATAATCCTAATAATTTATATGACCTAACTGATAATGATGTGTGAGGCAGAAAGAAACTTTTCTAAACTATCAGCTACAGGGAATGAATTTTGATCAACCATAGAGACAAGACTGAGTTGTCTTTCTATTCTCTCTATTGAAAATTATAAGATCATTGTCCTATGAAGAGGTTATCAAAAAGTAAACAGTTAGGGGCTTCCCTGGTGGCGCAGTGGTTGAGAATCTGCCTGCCAATGCAGGGGACACGGGTTCGAGCCCTGGTCTGGGAAGATCCCACATGCCGTGGAGCAACTGGGCCCGTGAGCCACAACTACTGAGCCTGCGCGTCTGGAGCCTGTGCCCCTCAACAAGAGAGGCCACGACAGTGAGAGGCCCACGCACCGCGATGAAGAGTGCCCCCGCTCGCCACAACCAAAGAAAGCCCTCGCACAGAAACGAAGACCCAACACAGCCAAAAATAAATAAATAAATTAATTAAAAAAAAAAAAAAAAAAGTAAACAGTTAAAAGTTGTAGGGGAAAAAGTGTATGGAGGTGTGTCAGCTTTTTAAAACTTGTAATTTGTTGTAATTTCTTTTCTCACTCTAAATAAAAATTTATTGTCAGATATAATTTTGTATTCATAATTTAATATTCTTTTCTTAAAGAGACCTCCCTCTTCCTGACTCCACACACCACCACCAATTTTCTAACTTTCAGGCCCCACAAAGCCTGGATTTGCCCCTGGCAGTGCATTGCTTGCAGATAGAACAGAGAAGATGGCAAACAAAATGCAGAAGGAGATATACCATAAGATTTCAATTCAAATACCTTTCAAATACACAACTCTCACTATCTATTGATTATAGCTACACATGCAGGTAGTAAAAGTGTGAAAACATAGACTAGGAGGTACACATCTAGTTTACGAGAATGGTTGCTTTGGAGTATGGGGTGCTCTGTTTTCACTTATTTTCTGAAGCAAAAATGAAAAAATGTTAACATGTATTTATTTTGAATGGTGGACAAGTGGATGTTATTTTATTCTCGGTGATTTTCTCTTTTCAATTTAAATTGTATAACTGTAGTCAGATTCCCTCAGAGTTTGGAAGGCATTGTCAATAGTCTTCTGGTATCCAGGTCATCCTTTGCAGGTGACCTGATTTTCCCTTCTTTTTCCTTGTGGTCCTATTTCACAACAATCTGTCTAAGTATGGACTTTGAGTCCCTCATCGTGCTAGACTTTTGTGAACTTTCCAACTTGAGGACTCATGTCCTTCAGCTCCAAGTATTTCTTTTCTATTAGTTCTCTGTCAGTTTTGTCCTTGCCATTTCTGTTCTCTTTCTGGATCTCATGTTAGTCAAATGTTAGACTTCATATTTTTGTCTCACATTTTATACAGGTTTTTCCCCCATCTTTATGGGAGATGTCTTTTCCATCTTACAACTCTTTTGTTAAAAATTTTGGCATTTATATTTTTAATTTCCAATCTTTTTTCCTTTTCATAGCATCCTGTTTTTATTTTGTAGATGCTCTGTTTTCTATGAGGATACTAATTAAATGGTTTGAATTATAACAGTTTCTTTTTTGTGTTGTTTTGCAGTTGGGGTAGTTTAAACACACATACTAATGTGGATTTTTCTTTAAAGAGTCAAAGGGTAGTGAGAGTTTACCCGTTATAAAATTGTTCAAATCTTGCAATATAGATACAGAAACATTTAAGGATTCTAAAATATATTTTCAAAACTTGGACGAGAAACCTGACACAAACAAAATGAAGAAAGTTTATTCAAAAAGTTGATGAAACTCTAATGTATCATTTTTTCCTAATATATCATTTTTAACTGAAATTTGGAAAGATGTTTTTAAAGGTTTCAATAAAATAAATGAGAAATGAGTTCTGATTTGGATGTGTATACAACTTCATATAGACTATGGTATAATATATACTTGGTCTTTGTCACCAGTTCCTGGCACAGAGCTCCTAAAACCATGGGAGTTTCCTGAGTGATAGGATTATCTTTTGTTGTTCGTTAGGAGCCCCTTTCAACCACACTTGAGTTTATACTAGTGGATGACTCAGAATGAGGTCCCTAAATGGCTTTAGAATAGAGGCTGGTCAGCTGAAAGAGCAACCAATTTCATGTCCACTTTCATCCCCACTCTCTGACTTTCTGGATGATGATGGGGACTGGAGATTGGGTTATAAAAACTCTTGAACTACAAGATTGAGAGAGCTTCTGAGTTGGTGAGCACATCCATGTTTCCGGAGGATGGCAAAGCCTGACTCCCTGGGCACAGAGGTTCCTACGTACCAGACCTCGATCTATGTACTATTCATTTGTATCCTCATCTCACTATTCATTTGTATCCTTTATAATAAACTGTAAGAGAAAGTATAGCACTTTTCTGAGTTCTATGAATCATTCTAGTGAATTATCAAACCTGAGCAGGGGATCGTGGGAACCCCTGAATTTGTAATCTGCTGGGAAAAAATGTGGGTAGCATGGGCACACAATTAGAAGCCAGAAGACAGGGGAACTCATTCGTGTGGTCTTACAGTCAGCTCTGGAGGCACTGAGCAGAGTGGAGAAGTGTGGAAAGTGGATCTGGAGAACAAACAAGAAATCTGGCACATCCCTTGCCTAGAAGTTATGCTCATTAATGCAGTAACCTCGTCTATCTTATACTTCATTATGCCCTAGTGCCTAGAACAGACCTGATGCATAACAATAACAGCTAACATTCACTGGGTGTTTACTATATCCTGGGTACTTCTATTGGGCTTTACATGTATTAAATTATTATTATTATTATTTTAAAAACAAAACCTACCAAATCACAAGTAGGGGATGTTTTTTTTTCTTTTATAAATTTATTTATTTATTTTATTTTTGGCTGCGTTGGGTCTTCATTGCCACTTGTGCACTTTATTTAGTTGTGGCGAGCAGGGACTACTCTTCATTGCGGTGCTCGGGCTTCTCATTGTGGTGGCTTCTCTTGTTGCAGAGCATGGGCTCTAGGCATGTGGGCTTCAGTTACTATGGCTCACGGGCTCTAGAACACAGGCTCAGTAGTTGTGGCACACGGGCTCTAGAGCGCAGGCTCAGTAGTTGTGGCACACGGACTTAATTGCTCTGTGGCATGTGGTATCTTCCCGGACCAGGGCTCAAACCTGTGTCCCCTGCATTAGCAGGTGGATTCTTAACCACCGCGCCATGAGGGAACCCCTATATTAAATTATTTAGTCTTCATGTCAACTGTATTAGTTATTACTATTAGGTATTATTATCACCATTTTCTAGGTGATAAAACTGAGGCACAGAGAAGGCTAGATTTTACATATTGGGACTCCAACCCAGGTCACTTGACTCTGTGACCGTCACTCTTTTTTTTAAAAAATTTAATAATATATTTGATTTAACCCAATATAACCTAAATATTTTCACTTTAACGTGTAATAAAATAAAAGGCATTAATGTGATTTTTTTGTTTTTGGTTTTTGTTTTTTCTTTTTTCCTTTTTTTCTTTAACATCTTTTTTTTTTTAATTTTTTTTTTAACATCTTTATTGGAGTATAATTGCTTTACAATGGTGTGTTAGTTTCTGCTGTATAACAAAGTGAATCAGCTATACGTATACATATATCCCCATATCCCCTCCATATTGGGTCTCCCTCCCACCCTCCCTATCCCACCCCTCTAGGTGGTCACGAAGCACCGAGTTATTCTCCCTGTGCTATGAGGCTGCTTCCCACTAGCTATTTTACATTTGGTAGTGTATATATGTCCACGCCACTTTCTCACTTTGTCCCAGCTTACCCTTCTCCCTCCCTGTGTCCTCAAGTCCATTCTCTATGTCTGCGTCTTTATTCCTGTCCTGCCCCTAGGTTCTTCAGAACCAATTTTCTTTTTTTTTTTAGATTCCATATATATGTGTTAGCATATGGTATTTGTTTTTCTCTTTCTGACATACTTCACTCTGTATGACAGGCTCTAGGTCCATCCACCTCACTACATTAGGCCCCATTAGTTTATTTTTGTTTTTATTTCCCTTTCTCTAGGAGATGGGTCAAAAGGGATCTTGCTGTGATTTATTTCATAGAGTGTTCTGCCTATGTTTTCCTCTAAGAGTTTTATAGTGTCCAGTCTTACATTTAGTTCTATAATCCATTTTGAGTTTATTTTTGTGTATGGTGTTAGGGAGTGTTCTAATTTCATTCTTTTACAGGTAGCTGTCCAGTTTTCCCAGCACCACTTATTGAAGAGGCTGTCTTTTCTCCACTGTATATGCTTGCCTCCTTTATCAAAAATAAGGTGACCATATGTGCATGGGTTTATCTCTGGGCTTTCTATCCTGTTCCATTGATCTATATTTCTATTTTTGTGCCAGTACCATACTGTCTTGATTACTATAGCTTTGTAGTATAGTCTGAAGTCAGGGAGCCTGATTCCTCCAGCTCCATTTTTCTTTCTCAAGATTGCTTTGGCTATTTGGGGTCTTTTGTGTTTCCATACAAATTGTGAAATTATTTGTTCTAGTTCTGTGAAAAATGCCATTGGTAGTTTGATAGGGATTGCATTGAATCTGTAGTTTGTTTTGGGTAGTATAGTCATTTTCACAATCTTGATTCTTCCAATCCAAAAACATGATATATCTCTCCATCTGTTTGTATCATCTTTAATTTCTTTCATCAGTATCTTATAGTTTTCTGCATACAGGTCTTTTGTCTCCTTAGGTAGGTTTATTCCTAGGTATTTTATTCTTTTTGTTGCAATGGTAAATGGGAGTGTTTCCATAATTTCTCTTTCAGATTTTTCATCATTAGTGTATAGGAATGCAAGAGATTTCTGTGCATTAATTTTGTATCCTGCTACTTTACCAAATTCATTGATTAGCTCTAGTAGTTTTCTGGTAGCATCTTTAGGATTCCCTGTGTATAGTATCATGTCATCTGCAAACAGTGACAGTTTTACTTCTTCTTTTCCGATTTGGATTCTTTTATTTATTTTTCTTCTCTGATTGCTGTGGCTAAAACTTCCAAAACTATGTTGAATAATAGTGGTGAGAGTGGGCAACCTTGTCTTGTTCCTGATCTTAGTGGAAATGGTTTCAGTTTTTCAGCATTGAGAACGATGTTGGCTGTGAGTTTGTCATATATGGCCTTTATTATGTTGAGGTAAGTTCACTCAATGCCTACTTTCTGGAGAGTTTTTATCATAAATGGGTGTTGAATTTTGTCAAAAGCTTTTTCTGCATCTATTGAGATGATCATATGGTTTTTCTTCAATTTGTTAATATGGTTTATCACATTGATTGATTTGTGTATATTGAAGAATCCTTGCATTCCTGGGATAAACCCCACTTGATCATGGTGTATGATCCTATTGATGTGCTGTTGGATTCTGTTTGCTACTATTTTGCTGAGGATTTTTGCATCTATATTCATCAGTGATATTGGCCTGTAGTTTTATTTTTTTGTGACATCTTTGTCTGGTTTTGGTATCCGCGTGATGGTGGCCTCATAGAATGAATTTGGGAGTGTTCCTCCCCCTGCTATATTTTGGAAGAGTTTGAGAAGGATAGGTGTTAGCGCTTCTCTAAATGTTTGATAGAATTCACCTGTGAAGCCATCTGTCCTGGGCTTTTGTTTGTTGGAAGATTTTGAATGACAGTTTCAATTTCAGCACTTGTGATTGGTCTGTTTATATTTTCTATTTATCCTGGTTCAGAAAAGTTGTGCTTTTCTAAGAATTTTTCCATTTCTTCCAGGTCGTCCATTTTATTGGCATACAGTTGCTTGTAGTAATCTCTCATGATCCTTTGTATTTCTGCAGTATCAGTTGTAACTTCTCCTTTTTCATTTGAAATTCTGTTGATTTGAGTCTTCTCCCTTTTTTTCTTGCTGAGTCTGGCTAATGGTTTATCAATTTTGTTTATCTTCTGAAAGAACCAGCTTTTAGTTTTATTGATCTTTGCTATTGTTTCCTTCATTTCTTTTTCATTTCTTTCTGATCTCATCTTTATGATTTCTTTCCTTCTGCTAATTTTAGGTTTTATTTTGTTCTTCTTTCTCTAATTGCTTTAAGTGTAAGGTTAGGTTGTTTATGTGAGATTTTTCTTGTTTCTTGAAGTAGGATAGTATTGCTATAAACTTCCCTCTTAGAACTGCTTTTGCTGCATCCCATAGGTTTTGGGTCATTGTGTTTTCATTGTCATTTGTTCCTAGGTATTTTTTGATTTCCTCTGTGATTTCTTCAGTGATCTCTTGGTTATTTAGTAGTGTATTCTTTAGCCTCCATGTGTTTGTATTTTTTGCAGTTTTTTTTCCTATAATTGATAATAGTCTCATAGCGTGTTGGTAGAAAAGATACTTGATACGAGTTCAATTTTCTTAAATTTACCAAGACTTGATTTGTGACCCAAGATAAGATCTATCCTGGAGAATGTTCCATGAGCACTTAAGAAGAAAGTGTATTCTGTTGTTTTTGGATACAATGTCTTATAAATATGAATTAAGTCCATGTTGTTTAATGTGTCATTTAAAGCTTGTGTTTCCTTATTTATTTTCATTTTGGATGATCTGTCCATTGGTGAAAGTGGGGTGTTAAAGTACCCTACTATTACTGTGTTACTGTCGATTTCCCCTTTTATGGCTGTTAACATTTGCCTTAGGTATTGAGGTGCTCCTATGTTGGGTGCATAAATATTTACAATTGTTTTATCTTCTTCTTGGATTGATCCCTTGATCATTATGTAGTGTCCTTCTTTGTCTCTTGTAATAGTCTTTATTTTGTTTTTATTTATTTATGAATTTATTTATTTAATTTATTTATTATTTTTGGCTGTGCTAGGTGTTCGTTGCTGTGCGCGGGCTTTCTCTAGTTTCCGTGAGCTTCAAGTCCCTCCATGTTGCACATGGCAGGATTTCCATCTGTTTATGGTTGAATTTAAAAAAAAATGTGTGTGTGTGTGTGTGTGTGTGTGTGTGTGTGTGTGACATTTTCTTTATCCATTCATCTATTGACAGACACTTAGGTTGTTTCCATGTCTTGGCTATTGTAAACAATGCTGCGATGAACATTAGGGTGCAGATCTCTCTTCAAGATAGTGATTTCATTTCCTTCAGACATATCACCATAAGTAGAAGTGCTGAATCATGTAATAGTTTTATTTTCAGTTTCTTGAAGAGCCTTCATACTGTTTTCCAAAGTGGCTGTACAATTTACATTTCCACCATCAGTGCACAAAGGTTCCCTTTTCTCTATATCCTCTCTATCACTTGTTATTTCCTGTCTTTTTGATAATAGCCGTTCTAACACATGTGAGGTGATATCTCATTGTGGCTTTGATTTGCATTTCCCTGATGATTAGAGTGTTGAGCATCATTTCATATACCTGTTGGCCATCTGTGTGTCTTCTTTGGGAAAATGTTCAGATCTCTGCCCATTTTAAAATCAAATTATTAGTCTTTTTGCTGTTGAGCTGTATGAGTTCCTTATATATTTTGTATTTTAACCCCTTATCTGATATATGGTTTGCAAATATTTTCTCCCATTCCACTGTTTGCCTTTGCATTTTGTTGATCATTTCTTTTGCTGAAGAAGCTTTTTAGTCTGATGTCCCACTTTGTTTTTGCTTTTGTCGGTTGTGTGTTTTGGTGTCATATCCAAAAAATTGTTGCCAAGACCAATGCCAACTAGCTTTGTCCACATGTGTTTTTCTTTTTCTAGGAGTTTTATGGTTTAAGGTCTTACATTTAAGTTTTTAATACATTTCTAGTTAATTTTTGTGAATGGTGTAAACATAGGGGTCCAATGTCATTCTTTTATATGGGAATATCCAGTTTTCCTAGCACCGTTTATTTGAAAAGACTGTCCTTTCCCTGTTGAGTATTCTTGGCTCCCTCGTCAAATATTAGTTGACCAAACGTGCATGGGTTTATTTCTGTGCTCTTGATTCTGTTCCATTGGTCTATGTGCCTGTTTTTATGCATTTAATCTTTAAGATATCTTTCTGTGGTAGTTGGCATTTGCTTCATTTAAACTCAAGGAAACTGAGCCAGAGAGAAATGTTTTGCCCTAGGTCACATGGCTAAAATGTATTCAAGTCATTTTGATTCCAAAGCCTGTGTCTTCAACTATATCACCTTACTGCCTGGTATGGCATGTGGAAATTGTTCCTAAACCTCAGTAAACTTCCCTGTTTCTCTTGTTCCCACATATAAGAATGTAGGCATAGGTATAATTGGATTTACATTTATTATTTCCATATGGGGGAACATGTACTTTCATATAATTTTGTATTATAAACAACACCTTGTAAATTAATAATAACCCAGTAATTTAATTGCATTTATATTGAGAGTATGTTGCAAGTTGTTTAAACAGCACCACTTCAGAGGCAGCCGCACACATCACCACAGAGCTGTGAGTGCAGAAATGAAATTTAGAGAGATAATATTTACATCAGCTTCAGCAATGAGGGTATGGATGAGTCATGATTGAACCATGATGTATACATATCTTAAAGTCTACTTATTAGAAGATTATAGGACAAAAATGCTGCTGGTGCAAATATGTGTCACTGCGTGTTCTCTAACACTTAACAACCTTAACAAACAAAAAAGGGGAAGCTAAACTAACAGTAATTTTAAATTAAAGAGGAAGAATATCAGCAATTGAAAATCACAACAAACTGAAGACAATACTACAACGAGGATTTAGTACTCTGATAACAGAGAGTCCGTTCCCCAAATTAAGAGCATTCCAGCTATCTGGGTGAGGTAATGAGCGGCAGGAGGCAAATCGGGGCTGTGAAGATTGGCCTGGCAGACAGACTTCTTAGTGGAATACTGAATTTAGACTCTTTAATAAATTCTAGTAGCCACCCAATTTTAGTTTATGAATATCACATTTTATTAATGGATAATTCACTTAGTAGGTGACTAATGAAAATGAAAGTTTATAAAATTTTGAATTTTGGAGTCATTTTGATGCCCATCAGTAAGACTCACATCCATCAGTAGATGCCAGCTCATTTTTAAAGAATCCTTTACATAGGGGGAAAAAGCAGAGAGGATTAGGGTCAGAAAAGGCTGGTCTTAAAAGGCTGGTCTTTCCAGGTCTGAGACCTTGAGCAAGAATCTCAGCTGGACTGAGCTTGAGAGTCTGCAAATCACTCAGTGGTGTGCTGGAACTGGCTCATATCGGTGTTGGAGAGCTGAGTGTTAAATTTCCAAGAATTCTGCAGGCCAGTTGTTAAGCCATTGGTAGCTTGATATCAGCAACAATGGGAGTATTACACTACAAAAATCAGCAAACACTACAAATCAGGGATTTTTTTAAGATGGTTTAAAATTGTTTTTATTGTGGTATAATTGGTATATAACACTATATAAGTTTGAGGTGCACATTATAATTTAATATTTATATACACTACAAAGTGATCTCCACAGTAAGTCTAGTTACCAGCTGTCACCATATTGCTTATCCCTTTCACCCATTTTTCCCATTCCTCAACTCCCAACACCTCTGTTAACCATCAATCTGTTCTCTGTATCAATGAGTTTTGTTTTGTTTTATTTGTTCATGCATTTTGGTCTTTAGATTCCACATATAAGTGGAATCATACAGTATTTGTCTTTCTCTGTCTGACTTATTTCACTTAGCATAATACCCTCAAGATCCATCCATTTGTCAAAAATGGCAAGATTTCATTCTTTTTAATTCTTTTTTATGGCTGAGTAGTAGTCCATATATATGGAAGATATATAAAAATATATATTTTATATATATTCCATATATATAAAACAATTTCTTTATCACTTCATTCATCATTGGACATAGTTGTTTCCATATCTTGGCTATTGTAAATAAAGCCGCAGTGAACATGGGGGCACATATATCTTTTCAAATTAGTGATTTCGTTTTCTTGGGAAAACTGGAATTGCTGGATCATATGGTAGTTCTATTTTTTTTTTTTTTTTTTGGATGCTCTGGGTCTTCGTTGCTGTGCGCGGGCTTTCTCTAGTTGTGGTGAGCGGGGGCTACTCTTTGCTGCAGTCCGCAGGCTTCTCATTGTGGTGGCTTCTCTTGTTGCAGAGCATGGACTCTAGGTGCAGAGGCTTCAGTAGTTGCAGCAGGTGGGCTTCAGTAGTTGTGGCATGTGGGCTCAGTAGTTGCAGCGCGCATGCTCTAGGGCACACAGGCTTCAGTAGCTGTGGCACACAGGCTTAGTTGCCGTGTGGCATGTGGGATCTTCCTGGACCAGGGATCAAACCCATGTCTCCTGCATTGGCAGGCGGATTCTTAACCACTGCACCACCAGGGAAGTCCTGGTAGTTCTATTTTTAATTTTTTGAGGAAGCTCCATAGTGGTGGCACCAGTTTACATTCCCGCCAACAGTGCACAAATGTTCTCTTTTCTCCATATCCTTTCTACCACTTGTTATTTCTTGTCTTTTTGATAATAGCCATTATAACAGTTGTGGTTTTGATTTGCATTTCCCTGATAATTAGTGATGTTGTACATCTTTTCATTTGCCTGTTGGCCATCTGTCTGTTTTCTTTGGAAGAATGCCTATTTATTATAGATTCTCCAAGTCAAGGACTTCCCCCAACCCCCCAGAAAACTGGCTTACCAGCATACCATTGTTTCATTCTTCCCTTCCCTCTAAAATATCACCGAATTCTGCAAAAAAGGAATAATGATTCCTCTATGAGGATTAAATTGTTTTGATATTGAACCAAAGCTAGGTAATCAATAAATATTCATTTTGTAGGGTGGCTACTAGGCATGATCCCGTTTAATTCCTTTAGAGGTAGATGTTATTATCCTCAAGGAGAATTACATTTTTGAAAATACCTGAGAACAAACTACTGATGCTCAAAACATTACAGATGAACTTCACAGCTATTATATTGAATGGAAGAAGCCGGACACAAAATAATACATACTGTATTATTTTATCTATATGAAATTTAAGAACTGATAGAAGTTCAAGAACTGATGGAAGATTATAGAAGCCAGAAGAATACTTATCTCCAGTGGAGAGGAGAGTGGTGACTGAGAAGGGGTGTGAAGGAAACATTTGAGTGCTGGAGCGTTTCTCTATTGTGATCCAGATGGGGGTTACACAGATGCATAAAGATGCAAAGATTCATCACAATATACACTTAAGATGATTGCACTTTATCATAAAAGTAATTTTTACTTCAATAAAAAATTTAGTAAAAGGTATGTTATACTAAAATTAAAAGAAAAAGAAGAATCTGAGAAAGTATGTTTTATAAACTGGGAAGCACTTCAAAGTCTCTTTTACCTTAAAAATCTGAGATGCCTTTGACAGCCTCCCTTCTCCTAGTTTCTCCCTCTCTGTGGCCACTCCTCAGTCTCTCTAAGGTTCAGTTGGCTTTTCTCTGCCTGTCTTGTAAGCATGTGTCCCCAGAGTTCTGTCCTTATAACTCTCCTCACTTTACGTACTATTGACAATCTCTGTAGCTCCAACTCCCAGCACAATTTCCTAACCTCCAGGTCACACCCTTTTCTCCTCTGTACCCATACTCATTCATTGAACAACTACATACTGGGTTGTCTTTACTGGGTGTCTTATGTCAAGTACTGTTATTGGCACTAGTCCATGTCAGTCAATGAAACAGACAGAGATCTTTGCCTTCATGGAGCTTATGAGCCCAGATCGCTCTCCCTGGGCCTACCAAGACTCAGGATGTCCCAAATGATCTCATTATCTTCATCTCTTGATTCTCCCTAACCTCAAACTTGTTTTTCCCATGCATCCTCCATCTCTGTGATTACACTGTCATCCTCTCAGAAACTCGGAATCATCCCTGACCCCGCTTCAACAAATCACCATCGGCTGACTATTCCATGTCCTGAATATCTCTCAGAACCCTCCACTTGTCTGTATTTGCACTGCCCTGCCTCATTCTCATTCTTTCCCATTTGGCTTACTAACTGGTCTCTCTGCCTCCAGTCTTCTTCCTGCCTATCACTCTCCATACAGCCGCTAGAATGATTATAAAATGCAAATCAGGACAAGTTGCTTTCTGCCTAAACCTGTCCAGTGAAAGTCTAAATTCCTTACCTTGTTCTCATATTCGCGGCTGTCAGGATATAAGCATAGCTGCTGAAACCTGGGTTCACGTCCCTGCTTACCAGCATAACCTTGGGCAAAATTGTTTTATCCTTTCCATGCCTTACTTCCCCATCTATAAAATGGGAATGATAATAGTACTGACCTCGAGTTGTTATGGGGATTAAATTTATTATTGCACACAAGGCACTAAGAACAGCGCCTGGTCCTCAGTATATACTCAAGAAGGCTGGTTTTCTTTTAGATGGTGCTGTAATGTTTAAATAAGGTAAAACATCTAAGAGGATTTGCACAGCACCCAGCCTGTCTTAAATACTCTGTAATGTCAATGTTGTTGCCTCTCTAGCCTTACTTCTTGCCCCTCTTCCACACAAACCTGACTCAGCCCTATGGGGCTGGCTATGGTTCTCTTTCTTACACGTCCCTTGGTTCCTCCCTTTCCTGTCTTTTTCCTGGATGTCTCCCACTGATCCTTCAAGTCTCTGCTCAGGCACCAGCCCCTGGCTGCCTCAGCCCAAGTTGGATTCGTGGCTCCTCCTCTGTCTCTCCCTTTTAGAACCTGTGCTTGCCTCTATTACAGAATGTAGTAATTGTTTATTTAAAACATACTAAGAAGCATCCATCAACAGATGAATGGATAAGCGAAATATGGTATATACATACAATGGGATATTATTCCGCCTTAAGAAGGAATGAAGTACATCATGGATGAACCTAGAAAACATTGTGCTAGGTAAAATAAGCCAGGATTTAGAGCCAAGATTAGAACAGTTAGGCTAAATTGCTCTAAATCTTGGCTTCACCAGGCTGTGTGACCTGGTGTAAGGTATACAGCTTCTCTATGTTTTAGTTTCTTCATCTGTAAAATTAGGTAAATTTCCTTTATAAAGTTGTTTGAAGTAATGTGTGTAGAATACTTGACATATAACCTGGATAATGGTAAGCACCCAATAAGTGTTTTCCCTTATTATTGTTCAGTTGTGATCTCTTTGGGCACAGGCTCTATGATCTCTGTCACAGTTCATTGATATGGTTTCAGATTCCACATTGCAACCAACCTTGAAGAACATATTGCAACAGATTAAATGTAGAAGCAGATATAATAATCCAGTTGTGTTCCATTGGTCTAGATAGTAAAAAGATTTTTTAAAAAATGCTACTCTTCTTGCTAGATTTTTTTTGTTTGAGTAAATATAGTTATTTTCTGTAAAACTTTTTCTTTATGTTAATGTACAAAGGAATTACTAATGTTATTTTAAAATGAATTAGTAAGTATTTAAAATTTTCTCAGTTTTAATTTCTAATATGGTAAATGTTGATAGATAGAACCTATATAAACAATGTTCTTTGGATCCTCAGTAATTCTTAAGAGTGTAAAGGAGTTCTGAGACCAACAAGATTGAGAACCACTGTCCTGCCTTGCAGTTGGATCCCTGCCACACCACCCAGGACAACTGGCCTCCAGTCTGTGCTTTAACACTTCACAGGATGGGGAGGTCATCACCTCCTGGAGCAGCTGGTTTTATCTTTGGGCTACTCTGCCTCTTAGAAAGTTCTTGCAATGAGTCAAAAATCTTTGTTTTGGAGGCTCCCACTGACAGTTCTTAGACCCACCCCTTATTTTCACACATTGCAATTTGGAACCCTCTTCCAGGTCTGGAAGACAGTCATCAATTCCCCTTTGTGGTGGCCCCAGAGGGAGTCACCCTGTCTTTCGTGTGACTAAAGTGCATATGTATTTTTCTGAGTCAGCCAGTGATTTGTAGGAAGCATTGCCAAGCTAGATAGCTCACAACTGCTTTTCCAGGAACCAGAAGATTATCTCCAGTCCCACACTGAATTTGAGAAACTCATTTTGTAGTTGTTTTTACCAATAAATTAAAATTTTCCATTATAAATCACATATGCTTCTTAAGGAAAATAAAGTAGGGAAAAAGAGACTTAAAAATGAAAATGGGGTCATGATTAATGCTGACTTTCTTGTCTTGGCATCTAGCTCCCTTTCAGGCTTGCCCTGAATGCCATTTTTTTCAAGCAATTCCTAAAGCAGTTATGTGTACTATGCCTCCAGCGGTCTGCCAGGTTGACAGGCTGCCTGCTGCCTGGTCAGTCCCCAGCCCTTTAAGGACAGCTGAGGAGGGGCACTCAGAGGAAACAGGAAGCTGTCAAGGAACATGATTCTTGTGCTATCTGAAGGCATTTTAGGCCAGATCTCTCCAGGCAAAGTGGGGTCAGAGGGGATAGACGCTTTACTACAACAGAGATTGGTAAATTTTTTCTGCATTTTTTGGAGGTAAAAAATGAAGTTCTTATGGAAATTCTACTTCTGGGAATCTATTCTAAGGAAATGATGAGAGATTTAGATGGTGTTATGTGTCTATCATTATTCATAAAACTTGGAAACAAGCTAAATATTCTACAATAAACGTTCAGTTTAAAAACTATCTATAAGGGAATAGGGGTATATGGGAAATCTCTGTACTTTTCCCTCAATTTTGCTGTGAACCTAAAACTGCTCTAAAAAATAAAAATCTTAAAAAAGAAACCTGTCTATGTGCTTGTATATTCTGTGCTGTTTAATAATAAATTACATTTACAAAATCTTTTTAATGATGTGGGAAAATTCTCAACATAGAGTGTTAGTTGCTTAGTATATGACTAGCGTACAGTTTTTATATAAATATTTGTTGACTGAAAATTGAAAAAAGCAGATAAGAAACTATACATACAGTACAGTCTTGATTGTATAAATATTTTTGTTACAGAGTGAAAAAAATGGATGACACCAATGTATCTCACATGGAGGAAAATGTCTTTGTGAAAACTCTTTGAAATGCCTTGCAGACACAGATGTCAGCAGATGCCCAGCTCAGACAAGGGGAAGCTGTTTTGCATGAAACAAAGAGAGGAATATGGTTTATTGCTTGTGAAAAGGAGGGGGAAGAAAGAAGGTATTGGTCAACACTCTTGCAGTTGCAAATGACAGAAATTTAACTCAATGTGGCTTAAGGGAAAACCCAGATATCTAGTTAGACATGGTTGGATTCAGGAAGTCAAACTTTGTCATCCATATTTGTGTTTTCTCTCCATCTCTTGATTCTGTTTTCCTTTGTCTTGATTCACTCTCAAGCAGGCTCTTCACTTGTGCTGGCAAAGATGGGCACTAGCAATGCTAGGCTGACCTTTCTACCAGCTCAGTGACCCCAGGGGTAAGAGTTCTTCACTCACCAAGAGTTCCCTCAAGCCTATCCCTGAATAGCAGTCTGGCCAGGGAGATGGAATGTACCGATTATCTGGGTTTCGTCACTTGTTTGGATCACTGGAATAGGATAGGGTCAGCCCTGCTCAAGTCATTTAGAAATTCCAAAAATAATTTGCAGAGTTCCTGGCATGGAGCTTCTAGAACCCTTGGAATTTCCTGAGTGACTAAAATGTCTTTATTATTCATGAGTCCCTTGGATCACTCCTGAGTTTATGCTAATGAGGGGACTCATGGTGGGACCCTGCATAGCTTCAAGATGGAGACTGGTCACCAGAAAGACCAACCACTGATTAGAAGGTTGGGACTTTGAGCCAGCCCAACCTCCAGGGAGGGAAGAAGGATTGGAGATTGAGTTCAAGTGCATGGTCCATGATTTAATCAATGAAACTCCAATAAACCTTTGGACAGCAAAGCTCAGTGGAGGTTCCTTGTTGGTGAACTCATGTTGGGAAGATGAGGTGCCCTCATCCCATGGGGAGAGGGCACAGAAGCTCTGTGTTCAGGACCCTTCCAGACCTTGCCCTATGTGTCTCTTCATTTGGTTGGTCTGATTTGTATCCTTTAAAACTCTGATTGTAAGTATAGTGCTATCCTCAGTTTTGTGTCATTCTGCTGAATTATAGAACCTGAGGGGGGTTGGAGGAACCCTCTGGATTTGTAGCCAGTTGGTTGGAAGTATGGGTGGCCTGGGCCCGCACTTGCTCCTGGTGTCTGGAGTGGGGGCAGTCTTGTTGGGGACTGTGCCCTTACAGCTGTGGAGTCTGACAATAACTCTGGTTGCTTAGTGTCAGAATTGAAATTGCAGCACCATAGATGATGTCAGGATAGTTGGGGTTGAAACAGAATAGGACTGAGTCTGGATTCTTGCACTGCAGAACAGTGGAAGAGGTGTGGAGCCAGGAGCCTAGAGGCCAGGTGGTTATGATAACAGAAGATCACTGGGAGGAAACTGAAATCTTGAAGAGGGCTTTGGATTTTCACAAGATAGGGAGTTGGAGAGAAGAGGAGTTTAAGCCAATTTTATCTCAGCCTTTCAGAAGAGGAGGGTCCCCAGCTGAACTGAATTACATACATTCATCTTTGCTATAAGAATCTGTGTTCACAGGTTTTCACTTTTATGCAGTGATTACAGCTACTTTTTCCAAGTGAACAAACTTCTTTCACTCACTTACAGTCAGACTCACTTATCTTACACATGTGCATTCAAAGGCCTTCCAGTCACTCTCAGAGCCAGGTGTAGAAGCAGAGAATGGAAGTGCTGGCTGATGCAGGATAGTGGATTTGCAAGGCGAGTGCAAGAAAAAGTCAAGAGGGCAAAATACATCAACAAGGATGTGTCTGTTCTGTCTGTAAAAGCCCCAAATGCCAGAAAGTTCAGTGGTGTGTGTGTGTGTGTGGTGGCAGCACATATCAACTCAATGTTTTAGGGAGCAGTATGAACTCAGGACCATATCAGCTCACATAAATTAACATTCCCACTTCTGGCTGGTTTGATGAATACTTCTGGTTCATAAGTCAATGTGTGAGTTTTCCCATAGAGCAGGCCCTCCACAAAAACATTTAAAATACCTAATTGTATTTTCCTCACAAATAATCACTGAGAATGGTTGAGTCTTATACCCTTTATCTTTTGTTTTTAAACCAGGGTTAATAATAAAATAAACTTGAGTTTAGTTTTAATAAGCCATTGTCACAATCAGGATCATAAACATATCCGTCACCCCCAAAGTTTTTGGTGCCCTTTGTGATCTCCCTCCCACTCTTTCTCCCAAACCCAGACAACAACTGATCTCCTTTCTGTCACTATAGATTTGTTCACATTTTCTAGAATATTTTATCAATGGAATCATATGCTATATATTCTTTTTTTAATGTGTCTTCTTTCACTCAGCATAATTTGTTGAGATTCATAAATTGTTCATTCTTTTTTATTGCTGAGTAGTATTCCATTGTATGGATATACCTCAATTTGTTTATCCATTCACTTGTTGATGAACATTGGTACAATTTGATAAGTTTTTTTTTTTTAAGCATCTTTATTGAAGTATAATTGCCTTACAATAGTGTGTTAGCTTCTGCTTTATAACAAAGTGAATCAGTTATACATATACAATATGTTCCCATTTCTCTTCCCTCTTGCATCTCCCTCCCTCCCACCCTCCCCATCCCACCCCTCTAGGTGGTCACAAAGCACCGAGCTGATCTCCCTGTGCTATGCGGCTGCTTCCCACTAGTTATCTATTTTACATTTGGTAGTGTATATATGTCCATGACACTCTCTTACCCTGTCACATCTCACCCCACCCCCTCCCCATATCCTCAAGTCCATTCTCTAGTAGGTCTGTGTCTTTATTCCCGTCTTGCCACTAGGTTCTTCATGGCCTTTTTTTTTTTTTTCCCTTAGATTCCGTATATATGTGTTAGCATACTGTATTTGTTTTTCTCTTTCTGACTTACTTCACTCTGTATGACAGACTCTAACTCCATCCACCTCATTACAAATACCTCCATTTCATTTCTTTTTATGGCTGAGTAATATTCCATTGTATATATGTGCCACATCTTCTTTATCCATTCATCTGTCAATGGACATTTAGGTTGCTTCCATGTCCTGGCTATTGTAAATAGAGCTGCAATGAACATTTTGGTACATGACTCTTTTTTTTTTTTTTTTTTTATAACTGGCTTTTTTTTTTTTAATTAATTTATTTATTTATGGCTGTGTTGGGTCTTCGTTTGTGTGCGAGGGCTTTCTCTAGTTGTGGCAAGTGGGGGCCACTCTTCATCACGGTGCACGGGCCTCTCACTGTCGCGGCCTCTCTTGTTGCGGAGCACAGGCTCCAGACGCGCAGGCTCAGTAATTGTGGCTCACGGGCCCAGCTGCTCCGCGGCATGTGGGATCTTCCCAGGCCAGGGCTCGAACCCGTGTCCTCTGCATTGGCAGGCAGACTCTCAACCACTGCGCCACCAGGGAAGCCCTACATGACTCTTTTTGACTTATGGTTTTCTCACGGTATATGCCCAGTAGTGGGATTGCTGGGTCGTATGGTAGTTCTATTTGTAGTTTTTGAAGGAACCTCCATACTGTTCTCCATAGTGGCTGTATCAATTTACATTCCCACCAACAGTGCAAGAGTGTTCCCTTTCCTCCACACCCTCTCCAGCATTTATTGTTTCTAGATTTTTTGATGATGGCCATTCTGACCGGTGTGAGATGATATCTCATTGTAGTTTTGATTTGCATTTCTCTAATGATTAATGATGTTGAGCATTCTTTCATGTGTCTGTAGGCCATCTGTATATCTTCTTTGGAGAAATGTCTATTTAGATCTTCTGCCCATTTTTGGATTGGGTTGTTCGTTTTTTTGTTATTGAGCTGCATGAGCTGCTTGTAAATCTTGGAGATTAATCCTTTGTCAGTTGCTTCATTTGCAAATATTTTCTCCCATTCTGAGGGTTGTCTTTTGGTCTTGTTTATGGTTTCCTTTGCTGTGCAAAAGCTTTTAAGTTTCATTAGGTCCCATTTGTTTATTTGTGTTCTTATTTCCATTTCTCTGGGAGCTGGGTCAAAAAGAATCTTGCTGTGATGTATGTCATAGAGTGTTCTGCCTATGTTTTCCTCTAAGAGTTTGATAGTGTCTGGCCTTACACTTAGGTCTTTAATCCATTTTGAGTTTATTTTTGTGCATGGTGTCAGGGAGTGTTCTAATTTCATACTTTTACATGTTCCTGTCCAGTTTTCCCAGCACCACTTATTGAAGAGGCTGTCTTTTCTCCACTGTATATGCTTGCCTCCTTTATCAAAGATAAGTTGACCATATGTGTGTGGGTTTATCTCTGGGCTTTCTATCCTGTTCCATTGATCTATATTTCTGTTTTTGTGCCAGTACCAAACTGTCTTGATTACTGAAGCTTTGTAATATAGTCTGAAGTCAGGGAGCCTGATTCCCCCAGCTCCATTTTTCGTTCTCAAGATGGCTTTGGCTATTCGGGGTCTTTTGTGTTTCCATACAAATTGTGAAATTTTTTGTTCTAGTTCTGTGAAAAATGCCAGTGGTAGTTTGATAGGGATTGCATTGAATCTGTAGATTGCTTTGGGAAGTAGAGTCATTTTCACAATGTTGATTCTTCCAATCCAGGAACATGGTATATCTCTCCATCTATTTGTATCATCTTTAATTTCTTTCATCAGTGTCTTATAATTTTCTGCATACAGGTCTTTTGTCTCCTTAGGTAGGTTTATTCCTAGATATTTTATTCTTTTTGTTGCAATGGTAAATGGGAGTGTTTTCTTAATTTCACTTTCAGATTTTTCGTCATTAGTGTATAGGAATGCAAGAGATTTCTGTGCATTAATTTTGTATCCTGCTACTTTACCAAATTCATTGATTAGCTCTAGGAGTTTTCTGGTAGCATCTTTAGGATTCTCTATGTATAGTATCATGTCATCTGCAAATAGTGACAGCTTTACTTCTTCTTTTCCGATTTGGATTCCTTTTATTTCTTTGTCTTCTCTGATTGCTGTGGCTAGGACTTCCAGAACTATGTTGAATAATAGTGGTGAGAGTGGGCAACCTTGTCTTGTTCCTGATCTTAGTGGAAATGGTTTCAGTTTTTCACCATTGAGGACAATGTTGGCTGTGGGTTTGTCATATATGGCCTTTATTATGTTGAGGAAAGTTCCCTCTATGCCTACTTTCTGCAGGGCTTTTATCATAAATGGGTGTTGAATTTTGTCGAAAGCTTTCTCTGCATCTATTGAGATGATCATATGGTTTTTCTCCTTCAATTTGTTAATATGGTGTATCACATTGATTGATTTGCGTATATTGAAGAATCCTTGCATTCCTGGGATAAACCCCACTTGATCATGGTGTATGATCCTTGTAATGTGTTGTTGGATTCTGTTTGCTAGTATTTTGTTGAGGATTTTTGCATCTATGTTCATCAGTGATATTGGCCTGTAGTTTTCTTTCTTTGTGACATCTTTGTCTGGTTTTGGTATCAGGGTGATGGTGGCCTCGTAGAATGAGTTTGGGAGTGTTCCTCCCTCTGCAATATTTTGGAAGAGTTTGAGAAGGATAGGTGTTAGCTCTTCTCTAAATGTTTGATAGAATTCACCTGTGAAGCCATCTGGTCCTGGGCTTTTGTTTGTTGGAAGGTTTTTTTTTTTTTTTTTTTTTTTTGGAAGGTTTTTAATCACAGTTTCAATTTCAGTGCTTGTGATTGGTCTGTTCATATTTTCTATTTCTTCCTGGTTCAGTCTTGGCAGTTTGTGCATTTCTAAGAATCTGTCCATTTCTTCCAGGTTGTCCATTTTATTGGCATAGAGTTGCTTGTAGTAATCTCTCATGATCTTTTGTATTTCTGCAGTGTCAGTGGTTACTTCTCCTTTTTCATTTCTAATTCTATTGATCTGGGTCTTCTCCCTTTTTTTCTTGATGAGTCTGGCTAATGGTTTATCAATTTTGTTTATCTTCTCAAAGAACCAGCTTTTAGTTTCATTGATTTTTGCTATTGTTTCCTTCATTTCTTTTTCATTTATTTCTGACCTGATCTTTATAATTTCTTTCCTTCTGCTGGCTTTGGGGGTTTTTTGTTCTTCTGTCTCTAATTGCTTTAGGTGCAAGGTTAGGTTGTTTATTCGAGATGTTTCCTGTTTCTTGAGGTAGGCGTGTATTGCTATACACTTCCCTCTTAGCACTGCTTTTGCTGCGTCCCATAGGTTTTGGGTCGTCGTGTCTCCGTTGTCATTTGTTTCTAGGTATTTTTTGATTTCCCCTTTGATTTCTTCAGTAATCACTTCGTTATTAAGTAATGTATTGTGTAGCCTCCATGTGTTTGTATTTTTTACAGATCTTTTCCTGTAATTGATATCTAGTCTCATAGCGTTGTGGTCGGAAAAGATACTTGATACGATTTCAATTTTCTTAAATTTACCAAGGCTTGATTTGTGACCCAAGATATGATCTATCCTGGAGAATGTTCCATGAGCACTTGAGAAAAATGTGAATTCTGTTGTTTTTGGGTGGAATGTCCTATAAATATCAATTAAGTCCATATTGTTTAATGTATCATTTAAAGCTTGTGTTTCCTTATTTATTTTCATTTTGGATGATCTGTCCATTGGTGAAAGTGGGGTGTTAAAGTCCCCTACTATGATTGTGTTGCTGTCAATTTCCCCTTTTATGGCTGTTAGTATTTGCCTTATGTATTGAGGTGCTCCTATGTTGGGTGCATAAATATTTACAATTGTTATACCTTCCTCTTGGATCGATCCCTTGATCATTAGATAGTGTCCTTCTTTGTCTCTTGTAATAGTCTTTATTTTAAAGTCTATTTTGTCTGATATGAGAATTGCTACTCCAGCTTTCTTTTGATTTCCATTTGCATGGAATATCTTTTTCCATCCCCTCACTTTCAATCTGTATGTGTCTCTAGGTCTGAAGTGGGTCTCTTGTAGACAGCATATATATGGGTCTTGTTTTTGTATCCATTCAGCCAGCCTGTGTCTTTTGGTGGGAGCATTTAATCCATTTACATTCAAGGTAATTATCGATATGTATGTTCCTATTCCCATTTTCTTAAATGTATTGGGTTTGTTATTGTAGGTGTTTTCCTTCTCTTGTGTTTCTTGCCTAGAGAAGTTCCTTTAGCATTTGTTGTAAAGCTGGTTTGGTGGTGCTGAACTCTCTCAGCTTTTGCTTGTCTGTAAAGGTTTTAATTTCTCCATCGAATCTGAATGAGATCCTTGCTGGGTAGAGTAATCTTGGTTGTAGGTTTTTCTCCTTCATCACTTTAAGTATATCCTGCCACTCCCTTCTGGCTTGCAGAGTTTCTGCTGAGAGATCAGATGTTAACCTTATGGGGATTCCCTTGTGTGTTATTTGTTTTTTTTTCCCTTGCTGCCTTTAATATGTTTTCCTTATATTTAATTTTTGACAGTTTGATTAATATGTGTCTTGGTGTGTTCCTCCTTGGGTTTATCCTGTATGGGACTCTCTGTGCTTCCAGGACTTGATTAACTATTTCCTTTCCCATATTAGGGAAGTTTTCAACTATAATCTCTTCAAAAATTTTCTCAGTCCCTTTCTTTTTCTCTTCTTCTTCTGGTACCCCTATAATTCGAATGTTGGAGCGTTTAATGTTGTCCCAGAGGTCCCTGAGACTGTCCTCAGTTCTTTTCATTCTTTTTTCTTTATCCTGCTCTGTAGCAGTTATTTCCACCATTTTATCTTCCAGGTCACTTATCCTTTCTTCTGCCTCAGTTATTCTACTATTGATCCCATCTAGAGTATTTTTAATTTCATTTATTGTGTTCTTCATCATTGCTTGGTTCCTCTTTAGTTCTTCTACATCCTTGTTAAATGTTTCTTGCATTTTGTCTATTCTATTTCCAAGATTTTGGATCATCCTTACTATCATTATTCTGAATTCTTTTTCAGGTAGACTACCTATTTCCTCTTCATTTGTTAAGTCCAGTGTGTTTTGAGCCTGCTCCTTCATCTGCTGTGTGTTTTTCTGTCGTCTCATTTTGCCTATCTTACTGTGTTTGGGGTCTCCTTTTCACAGGCTGCAGGTTCGTAGTTCCCGTTGTTTTTGGTATCTGTCCCCAGTGGCTAAGGTTGGTTCAGTGGGTTGTGTAGGCTTCCTGGTGGAGGGAACTAGTGCCTGAGTTCTGGTGGATGAGGCTGGGTCTTGTCTTTCTGGTGGGCACGTCCACGTCTGGTGGTGTATTTTGGGGTGTCTGTGGCCTTATTTTGATTTTAGGCAGCCTCTCTGCTAATGGATGGGGTTGTGTTCCTGTCTAGCTAGTTGTTTGGCATAGGGTGTCCAGCACTGTAGCTTGCTGGTCGTTGAGTGAAGCTGGGTCTTGATGTTGAGATGGAGATCTCTGGGAGATTTTTGCCGTTTGGTATTACGTGGAGCTGGGAGGTCTCTTGTGGACCAGTGTTCTGATGTTGGCTCTCCCACCTCAGAGGCACGGCCCTGATGCCTGGCTGGAGCACCAAGAGCCTTTCGTCCACACGGCTCAGAGTAAAAGGGAGAAAAAATAGAAAGAAAGAAAGAAAGAGGCTATAATATAGTGAAGTAAAATAAAGCTATTGTAAAGCAAAGCTATACAGACAAAATCTCACCCAGAAGCATATACATATACACTCACAAAAAAAAAGGAAAAGGGGAAAAATTAATATCTCCTGCTCCCAAAGTCCACCTCCTGAATTTGGGATGGTTCGTTGTCTATTCAGGTATTCAACAGATGCAGGCACATCAAGTTGTTTGTGGAGTTTTAATCCGCTGCTTCTGAGGCTGCTGGGAGAGATTTCCCCTTCTCTTCCCTGTTCGCACAGCTCCTGGGGTTCAGCTTTGGATTTGGACCTGCCTCTGCGTGTAGGTCGCCTGAGGGCGTCTGTTCCCCACCCAGACAGGACGGGGTTAAAGGAGCAGCTGCTTCGGGGGCTCTGGCTCACCCAGGCCGCGGGGAGGGAGGGGCACGGAGGAGGCGGGGCGAGCCTGCGGCGGCCGAGGCCGGCGTGACGTTGCACCAGCCTGAGGCGCGCAGTGCGTTCTCCCGGGGATGTTGTCCCCGGATCCCGGGACCCTGGCAGTGGCGGGCTGCACAGGCTACCGGGAGGGGCGGTGTGGAGAGTGACCTGTGCTCACACACAGGCTTTTTGGAGGCGGCAGCAGCAGCCCCAGCGTCTCACGCCCGTCTCTGGGGTCCGCGCTGATCGCCACGGCTCGCGCCCTTCTCTGGAGTTCGTTTAGGCGGCGCTCTGAATCCCCTCTCCTTGCGCGCAGCGAAACAAAGAGGCAAGAAAAAGTCTCTTGCCTCTTCGGCAGCTGCAGACCTTTTCCCGGTCTCCCTCCCAGCTAGCTGTGGTGCACTAAACCCTTCAGGCTGTGTTCACGCCGCCAGCCCCAGTCCTCTCCCTGCGATCCGACCAAAGCCGAGCCTCAGCTCCCAGCCCCGCCCGCCCCGGCGGGTGAGCAGACAAGCATCTCGGGCTGGTGAGCGCTGCTCGGCGCCGAGCCTCTGTGCGGGAGTCTCTCTGTTTTTCCCTCTGCGCCCCTGTTGCTGTGGGATCCGCGCTGATAGCCGCGGCTCGCGCCCCTCTCTGGAGTTCGTTTAGGCGGCGCTCTGAATCCCCTCTCCTTGCCCGCCGCGAAACAAAGAGGCAAGAAAAAGTCTCTTGCCTCTTCGGCAGCTGCAGACTTTTTCCCGGACTCCCTCCGGGCTAGCTGTGGTGCGCTAACCCCTTCAGGCTGTGTTCACGCTGCCAACCCCAGTCCTCTCCCTGCGATCCGACTGAAGCCGAGCCTCAGCTCCCGCCCCGCCTGCCCCGGCGGGTGAGCAGACAAGCCTCTCGGGCTGCTGAGTGCTACTCGGCGCTGAGCCTCTGTGCAGGAATCTCTCCGTTTTTTCCTCTGCGCCCCTGTTGCTGTGGGGTCCGCGCTGATAGCTGCAGCTCACGCCAGTCTCTGGAGTTCGTTTAGGCGGCGCTCTGAATCCCCTTTCCTTGCGCACCAGGAAACACAGAGGGAAGAAAAAGACTCTTGCCTCTTCGGCAGCTGCAGACTTTTCCCCCGGACTCCCTCCCGGCTAGCTGTGGTGCGCTAACCCCTTCAGGCTGTGTTCACGCCGCCAGCCCCAGTCCTCTCCCTGCGATCCAACCGAAGCCAAGCCTCAGCTCCCAGCCCCGCCCGCCCCGGCGGGGGAGCAGACAAGCCTCTCGGGCTGGTGAGTGCTGGTCGGCACTGATCCTCCGTGCGGGAACCTCTCCGCTTTGCCCTCCGCACCTCTGTGGCTGCGTTCTCCTCCGTGGCTCCAAAGCTTCCCCCCTCTGCCACCCGCAGTCTCCGCCCGCGAAGGGGCTTCCTAGTGCGTGGAAGCCTTTCCTCCTTCACAGCTCCCTCCCACTGGTGCAGGTGCCGTCCCTATTCTTTTGTCTCTGTTATTTCTTTTTTCTTTTGCCCTACCCAAGTACGGGGGGACTTTCTTGCCTTTTTGGAGGTCGGACGTTTTCTGCCAGCGTTCAGTGGGTGTTCTGTAGGAGCAGTTCCACGTGTAGATGTATTTCTACTGTATCTGTGGGAAGGAAGGTGATCTCCGCGTCTTACTCTTCCGCCATCTTCTCCAATTTGATAAGTTTTGATGTACATATACACACGTGGAGCCATTGCTCCAACCAAAATACCCATCACCACCAAAAGTTTATCTCCAGTGTTTGGCTATTACAAATAAAACTACTATGAATATTCATGTAAGAGAACTTCTATGGATATAGCTTTCATATGTTTTCTCTTTAGTAAGTATCTAAGATTAAAATTATTAGATCACTTGGTAGGTATACATCTAACTTTTTAAGACACTTCCAAACTGTTTTTTAAGAAACTGTTTTCTAATCTAGTATACATCACCACTCTTCTAAATTCTCGCCAACACATGGTTTGGTAAGTCTTTTTAATATTTTACATTCTAAAAAGTATATAGTGGTATTTTATCATGGTTTTAACTTGCATTTCCATAATGGCTAATGATATTGAGGAACTTTTCATATGTTGTTAAGATTTTTATGCATTTTCTTCTTGTCTTTTTCCTGTTCTTTATATGTATATATTAACCCTTTAGTATATGGGAAAAAAATGCTTCCCCAAATTTTTGCTCATTACTGAAATTTCATATTGATGGCTAATAATTTCTATTATAATTAATGTAATAACTATGGTGTTTTTCTAATGGAAAAGTAGGTCTAAGCTTGATATTATAATAATATTGATAGTGAACTCCAACCTTTAGGTAACTCTAAATTGTGTCTTTTTTTGTTTGTTTTTTTTGTTAAAGGTTTGGCTTTTTTTTTTTAAATTAATTAATTAATTTATTTATTTTTGGCTGTGTTGGGTCTTCGTTTCTGTGCGAGGGCTTTCTCTAGTTGTGGCAAGCGGGGGCCACTCTTCATCGTGGTGCGTGGGCCTCTCACTATCGCGGCCTCTCTTGTTGCGGGGCACAGGCTCCAGACGCGCAGCTCAGTAGCCGTGGCTCACGGGCCCAGTTGCTCTGCGGCATGTGGGACCCTCCCAGACCAGGGCTCGAACCCGTGTCCCCTGCATTGTCAGGCGGATTCCCAACCACTGCGCCACCAGGGAAGCCCTAAATTGTGTCATTTTATGAATAAAAGGTGAAAAGTTCTGAAGCAACTGAGAACTTAGCAGCAGTTGCAGTATTGATGTTAGCCATTTTCTTATTTTTTGGCAGCTCTGAAAATCAGTGTGATCTGACTCTGCAATGAGTTTGGGAACTGCTTTGCCCAAAATCAGAGTGATTTTTGTAAAAGCTAAAACATTTATTTCAGCTCAACATGGTGGCCTCAGAGAATACATTTAGCAGAGAACATCAACTAATGCAATCTTACTATATTTTCAGAGACTCTGAATGTTCATCTTTAAATGGAATATTCTCTTTGTATTAGGGGACTTCCATAAGTTGCATTTATAGCCACCCTGGGCATAAATTCAGTGTGTAAAATCTGGCTCAATCTTCCCATTCCAGATGAGGAAACTGGGGCCCTGGGAAGTAGAGATTTGCCCAAGGGAACCTGGTGAGATAGTGGCAGTGAGCACAGTTTAGGTAAGGTGGGCAATGCTCTCTACCCTGTCTCTTCTCTGAGTGAGATCAACAGTGAGTAAATTATAAGACCATAGAAAGTGAGTGCTGAAAGGAGAATTAGAGACCACCCCGTCTACTCCTCTTATTGTAAAGTGAGAAAACTGAGGCCTGTGGCAGGGGAACAGCATGTCCAAGGCCATGCATAGCAAGTTTATCACATAACTGAGACTGAAAGTTGGGTCTCCTGATGCTTAGTTTTCAGGATGGCTGAGCAAGTCTGCTGCCTCTCCAGTGAATGAGGGACCAGAGTCCGGGACTTCGCACAAAACTTTGATGGGATTTGGAAGATTTCCTTGTGGAGGTGACAAGCACTCGAGTTGTCTTTGTAGCCCCAGTAATAAGGTGATGGCATCATCCATATTCCCTCTACCAATGACTCTTCCATGGCAACGTAGCTGACACTGAGGCTAAAGGGCCAAAAAGCTAAGGATGCTCTCCATAGCAGATGAAAAACCACGTGTCTCTTTCTGTGCATTATTCATTTGGCCGCCCATTTCTCCATCCCTTCATCCATCCACACACCATTCAACAAAACCTACTCTGGCCATTATCCTTGCCATTGAGGAGCTCCCTGACTCTTGGGACAGGCAGACATGTAAACAATGAATTAAGATACAAAATGTAATAAAGAAATAACTAAAGGGACTTCCCTGGTGGCACAGTGGTTAAGAATCTGCCTACCAATGCAGGGGATGTGGGTTCGAGCCCTGGTCCGGGAAGATCCCACATGCCGCAGAGCAACTAAGCCCGTGCGCCACAACTACTGAGCCTGTGCTCTAGAGCCTGCAAGCCACAACTACTGAGCCTGTGTGCCACAACTACTGAAGCTCACGAGACTAGAGCCCGTGCTCTGCAACAAGAGAAGCCACCGCAATGAGAAGCCCACGCATGGCAACCAAGAGTAGCCCCCGCTCACCGCAACTAGAGAAGGCCTGTGCGCAATGAAGACCCAACACAGCCAAAAATAAATAAATTAATTAAAAAGCAAAAAAAAAAGAAAGAACTAAAGATTCACTGGAAAACCTAAGAGGTAGTACCTAATCCATCTAGGGTAGAGGAAAGCAGAGAGGGCAAGAAAAGGCTTCCCAGAGGTGTTATCATGTGTTGAGTCTAGAAAGATGAGCAGGAAATATTCAGATGAAGAACAGAAAGGAGGAAATGCATTCCGGGATGAGGGAACAGCCTGAGCAAAGATACCTCTAAAATTGTATGAGTAATATCACCATTTATTTTAAAAGTATATGTGTTTACATGTATATGATATGAAAGGGATTATACACTAAAATGTTAATAATAGTTATTTATGGTGGGATTATAGGTGACCTTATAGAATTTCATTTTTAATTTTCATCCATTTTTTAAAAAATAAATTTATTTATTTTATTTATTTATTTTTGGCTGCACTGGGTCTTCATTGCTGTTCGCGGGCTTTCTCTAGTTGCAGCAAGTGGGGGCTACTCTTCGTTGTGGTGCACGGGCTTCTCATTGCAGTGGCTTCTCTTTGCTGCAGAGCACGGGCTCTAGGCACGTGGGCTTCCGTAGTTGTGGCATGTGGGCTCAGTAGTTGTGGCATGCGGGCTCTAGAGCACAGGCTCAGTAGTTGTGGCACATGGGCTTAGTTGCTCCGCGGCATGTGGGATCTTCCCGGACCAGGGCTCGAACCCATGTCCCCTGCATTGGCAGGCGGGCTCTCAACCACTGCGCCACCAGGGAAGCCCTTCATCCATTTTTATTATCTTTTTTTTTCAGTAGTAAATGCGTGTCACTTGTGAAATAAAATAATAATAAAAGTTTAAAAAACTTTAAAACCTTTTTCAGAGGAGCTGTTCTTCCTTTGTTATTGAAAGTCCCATACGTGGAACCTAGAAAAATGGTACAGATGAACCTGTTTGCAAGGCAGAAATAGAGACACAGGCGTAGAGAACAAACATATGGACACCAAGGGAGGAAAGAGGGGGTGAGATGAATTGAGAGATTAGGGTTGACGTACATACACTACTATGTGTAAAATAGATAACTAATGAGAACCTGCTGTATAACACAGGGAACTCAAACCAATGCTCTGTGGTGACCTAAATGGGAAGGAAATCCAAAAAAGAGTTGATATATGTATACATATAACTGATTCACTTCACTGTACAGCAGAACAACACTGCAAAACAACTATGCCCCAAATAAAAAAAAAAGAAAGTCCCAAAGATGATCATGAAGGCATTTGTCAGAAAAGGCTTTCTGCCAAGTTTGGAAATTTTTGTTTCACATAAAGCTTTCAGAAAAGATTTTATACTAGATTTCTATGTATACACAATTTGAAGAGGCAGAAAAATTCCCAAGCAAGGGTGTTGAAACACAGTTATTCCTTCAGACATTTATTTAACAAATATATACCATGTATCCCTTTGAAGGTCCACAGATGATTCAGGCAAGGAGATCCCTTCAAAGATAGGCCATATAGACAAAAATGAGCATAAGACAAGATAGACAAGGCCAAGGGCTGGGAGAGAGATCAGCCGTGGGAGTGATGAGAGTCAGAGAGAGCACGATCATGGGCTTTCATAGATCACCACAACTATTCCCACCAGCATTATTTAAAATGATAGCAAGGGCCTCCCTGGTGGTGCAGTGGTTAAGAATCCGCCTGCCAATGCAGGGGACATGAGTTCGAGCCCTGGTCTGGGAAGATCCCACATGCCACGGAGCAACTAAGGCCATGTGCCACAACTACTGAGCGTGCCCACCTGGAACCCATGCTCCACAGCAAGAGAAGCCACTGCAATAAGCCCGCGCACCACAGTGAAGAGTAGCCCCCACTTGCTGCAACTAGAGAAAGCCCACATGCAGCAACGAAGACCCAACGCAGCCAAAAATAAATAAATAAAATAAAATGAATAAAATCTATCTTTAAAAAAAGAAAGGAGTAAATAAATAAATAAAATGATAGCAAACACCTACAACATTCAAAGTGTGAATTGCAGCCCATTAGTGGGTCATGAAATCAGTTTAAATTGTCAAGCTAGAACTTTTTTTTTTCATGTTATGTAGGTTATTTATTCATTTATTATTATGGTATAATTGACATATAACATTATATTAGTTTCAGGTATACCACACAATGTATTTGTATATGTTGTGAAATGATACATGTATAATGATATATGTATTTGTATATGGTGTGAAATGTGTTTGTATATGTTGTAGTATTTGTATATGTTGTGAAATGATCACCACAATAAGTCTAGTTAACATCCATCCCCATATGTAGTTATACATTTTTTTTTCTTGTATTGAGGACTTCTAAGATTTATTCTCTCAGCAACTTTCAAATATACAATACAGTGTTATTAACCATAGTCACCAGGCTGTATATTATACCTCACGACTTAATTTATTTTATAACTGGAAGTTTGTACCTTTTGACCCCCTTCACCCATTTCACCACCTCCTACCCCACACATTTGGTTTTTTTTTTTTTTTAATAAACTTTTTCTTTTGGAATAACTTCACATCTACAGATAAATTGCAAAGATACTTCAGAAAGTTTCTACATATTTTCACCCAGCTTCCCCTAAAATGTTAACATCTTACATAACCATGGCACATTCACCAAAACTGAGAGATTAACATTGGTACAATATTATTAACTAAACTATAGATCTTACTTGGCTTGCACCTGTTTTTCACTAATGTGTTTTCTGTTCTGGAATCCAATCCTGGATTATATTTAGTAGACTAGTAAAAAGTGAAATTCTATAGAATACAATACAAAATATCAGGGTACATTGCTCAGATTAAGGATAAGTACTGTTTTATAAAACTTGTTTCCATTACATGTATAAATTGTAGTTTTACTGAAGGTGGCAGCTGAAAAAAGTAATAAAAGAGAAAGACAGTCTTAGAAGACACCAAATAATTAAGCATGCTTGCCATCATGGAGATTAATATTCTAGTGAGACGCAAAACAGAACACTTGAATACAATAATGTGAACTCTAGTGCAAAGTCAGAAAATGCAAAATAATACAGGACTGTAGGACTAACAGTCAGAGGACAGAGCAATTTTTTTTTTCTGGGCCTCGGTTTCCTCATCTGTAAAATGGGGACATGACTCTTGCCATGGCTCCTTCACAGGGCTGTTGAGAGAATCAAGGGAGAAGAAGAGAAGTGTTTTGTAAATTGCTAAGGGCTATACAGATCTATGTAAAAATTATGATTTCAGATATAAATTTTCATTGGTATTATTGTTCTTTGGACAGTAAACATTTTGAGAACAAGGATTATATTACTTATCTTAATAACCCTAGGGCCTATTACCATGCCTAGGCCCTCATGGCAGACTCATCTCTATGGAGACATAAGGACCTGGGCACACCTTCCCCTCCATGGACTGGCAGATGTTCACTCAATTCCCAAATGCATATAACCCCCGACTTGTTCCTCTACCCAGCAGGGCAGAGTCAAGCTAGATTAACTCTTACTGACCCTGCAGATTTGGGTCTCAGCATGGATCTTTCTACCTACCTAGAGGATCAGGAAAACCATCTGGAGAACCACACCTTTCAGATTTTATTTTTATTTCTAGGAAGTAATCTAAATGTCCATTGATAGCTGAATGGATAAAGAAGATGTGGTATATATACACAATGAAATATTACTCAACCATAAAAAAGAATGAAATCTTGCCATTTGCAACAACATGAATGGACCTAGAGGGTATTAAATCAAGTGAAATAAGTCAGACAGAGGAAGACAAATACTGTATAATTGCACTTATATGTGGAATCTCAAAACACAAAACAAACAAAAAAACAAAACAGGAACAGACTTACAGATATAGAGAGCAAACTGGTGGTTGTCAGAGGTGGGGAAGTGGGGCGAAATAAGTGAAGGGGATTAAGAGATACAAACTTCCAGTTATTAAATAAATAGCTCATTGGGATATAATATACCGCATCGGGAATATAGTCAATAATACTGTAATAATTTGTATGGTGACAGGTGGTTAGTGGCCTTGTCATGGTGATCATTTTGTAATGTATTTGATTGTTAGATCACTATGTAGTATACCTGAAACTAACATAATATTATGCCAACTATACTTCAATTAAAAAATTTAAAAATGTATTAGATTATCCTTTGAAAAAAGTTTCAAAGACACACAACACACACCCCACATATATATATAAGAAAAATACTGAAAATCAAACCAAGAAAAGCAAATCTTACCTATAATCCTCAGCTTTAAAAAATTATATAAGGTGTGTAAAAGTCCAGTCCCCCTACCTTCCCCTTTCCAATTCCCAAGAGTAAGCACTACTAGCAATTTTTCCTATACTTATACTGACATATCATTTACCGCCATTTTAAAAAACAAAAAATGAGATTATATTATACAAAGTTCTTACAACTTGTTTTTTTGCACTCAACAACAATAAAGGACATCTATTTAGGGCAGTACATACAGATCCATTTAATTCTGTTTAATGCCTGTATAGTATTCTGCTGTATGGATGTATCATTTGATTAATTAGTCACCTATTGATGGATATTAGGTTGTTTCCAGATTTATGTAGTCACAGTACTGCAATAAGCATTCTTTTTTTTTTTAATGTCTGAAACATTTATATTAACATATTTCCATACATATTTCCAGACAAATACAAATATAAGATTTTTTGAAGTTTCATGTAATGTCTGAAACATTTATATTAACATATTTCCATACATATTTCCATACAAATACAAATATAAGATTTTTAGAAATTTCAGTAGTGTCTGAAACATTTACATTAACATATTTCCATACAAATAACCCAATGAAAGTTTAGTATTAGTTGTTTTGTTTGTTTTTTTATACTGCAGGTTCTTATTAGGCATCAATTTTATACACATCAGTGTATACATGTCAATCCCAATTGCCCAATTCAGCACACCACCATCCCCACCTCACCGCAGTTTTCCCCCCTTAGTGTCCATATGTCCATTCTCTACATCTGTGTCTCAACTTCTGCCCTGCAAACCAGCTCATCTGTACCATTTTTCTAGGTTCCACATACATGCATTAATATACGATATTTGTTTTTCTCTTTCTGACTTACTTCACTCTGTATGACAGTCTCTAGATCCATCCACGTCTCAACAAATGACTCAATTTCGTTCCTTTTTATGGCTGAGTAATATTCCATTGTATATGTGTACCACTACTTCTTTATCCATTCGTCTGTTGATGGGCATTTAGGTTGCTTCCAGGACCTGGCTATTGTAAATAGTGCTGCAATGAACATTCGGGTGCATTTGTCTTTTTGAATTACGGTTTCCTCTGGGTATATGCCCAGTAGTGGGATTGCTGGGTCATATGGTAATTCTATTTTTAGTTTTTTAAGGAACCTCCATATTGTTCTCCATAGTGGCTGTATCAATTTACATTCCCACCAACAGTGCAAGAAGTTTCCCTTTTCTCCACACCCTCTCCAGCATTTGTTGTTTGTAGATTTTCTGATGATGCCCATTCTAACAGGAGTGAGGTGATACCTCATTGTAGTTTTGATTTGCATTTCTCTAATAATTAGTGATGTTGAGCATCTTTTCATGTGCTTCGTGGCCGTCTTCTTTGGAGAAATGTCTATTTAGGTCTTCTGCCCATTTTTGGATTGGGGTGTTTGTTTCTTTGATATTGAGCTGAATGAGCTGTTTATATATTTTGGAGATTAATCCTTTGTCCGTTGATTCGTTTGCAAATATTTTCTCCCATTCTGAGGGTTGTCTTTTCGTCTTGTTTATGGTTTCCTTTGCTGTGCAAAAGCTTTGAAGTTTCATTAGGTCCCACTTGTTTATTTTTGTTTTTATTTCCATTACTCTAGGAGGTGGATCAAAAAAGATCTTGCTGTGATTTATGTCAAAGAGTGTTCTTCCTATGTTTTCCTCTAAGAGTTTTATAGTGTCCAGTCTTATATTTAGGTCTCTAATCCATTTTGAGTTTATTTTTGTGTATGGTGTTAGGGAGTATTCTAATTTCGTTCTTTTACATGTAGCTGTCCAATTTTCCCAGCACCACTTATTGAAGAGACTGTCTTTTCTCCATTGTATATCTTTGCCTCCTTTGTCATAGATTAGTTGACCATAGGTGCGTGGGTTAATCTCTGGGCTTTCTATCTTGTTCCATTGATCTATGTTTCTGTTTTTGTGCCAGTACCATATTGTCTTGATTACTGTAGCTTTGTAGTATAGTCTGAAGTCAGGGAGTCTGATTCCTCCAGCTCCATTTTTTTGCCTCAAGACTGCTTTGGCGGGCTTCCCTGGTGGCGCAGTGGTTGGGAATCTGCCTGCCAATGCAGGGGACACGGGTTCGAGCCCTGGTCTGGGAGGATCCCACATGCCGCGGAGCGGCTGGGCCCATGAGCCACAATTACTGAGCCTGCGCGTCTGGAGCCTGTGCTCCGCAACAAGAGAGGCCGCGATAGTGAGAGGCCCGCGCACCGTGATGAAGAGTGGCCCCCGCTTGCCACAACTAGAGAAAGCCCTCGCACAGAAACGAAGACCCAACACAGCCATTAATAAAATAAATAAAATAAACACAGAATAATCATTAAAAAAAAAAAAAAAAAAAAAGACTGCTTTGGCTATTCGGGGTCTTTTGTGTCTCCATACAAATTTTAAGATGATTTGTTCTAGCTCCGTAAAAAATGCCATTGGTAATTTGATAGGGATTGCATTGAATCTGTAGATTGCTTTGGGTAGTATACTCATTTTCACAATGTTGATTCTTCCAATCCAAGAACATGGTATATCTCTCCATCTGTTGGTATCATCTTTAATTTCTTTCATCAGTGTCTTATAGTTTTCTGCATACAGGTCTTTTGTCTCCCTAGGTAGGTTTATTCCTAGGTATTTTATTCTTTTTGTTGCAATGGTAAATGGGAGTGTTTCCATAATTTCTCTTTCAGATTTTTCATCATTAGTGTATAGGAATGCAAGAGATTTCTGTGCATTAATTTTGTATCCTGCAACTTTACCATATTCATTAATTAGCTCTAGCAGTTTTCTGGTGGCAGTTTTAGGATTCTCTATGTATAGTATCATGTCATCTGCAAACAGTGACAGTTTTACTTCTTCTTTTCCAATTTGTATTCCTTTTATTTCTTTTTCTTCTCTGATTGCCGTGGCTAGGACTTCCAAAACTATGTTGAATAATAGTGGTGAGAGTGGACATCCTTGTCTCGTTCCTGATCTTAGAGGAAATGCTTTCAGTTTTTCACCATTGAGAATGATGTTTGCTGTGGGTTTGTCATATATGGCCTTTATCATGTTGAGGTAGGTTCCCTCTATGCCCACTTTCTGGAGAGTTTTTATCAGAAATGGGTGTTGAATTTTGTCAAAAGCTTTTTCTGCATCTATTGAGATGATCATATGGTTTTTATTCTTCAATTTGTTAATATGGTGTATCACATTGATTGATTTGCGTATATTGAAGAATCCTTGCATCCCTGGGATAAATCCCACTTGATCGTGGTGTATGATCCTTTTAATGTGTTGTTGGATTCTGTTTGCTAGTATTTTGTTGAGGATTTTTGCATCTATATTCATCAGTGATATTGGTCTGTAATTTTCTTTTTTTGTAGTGTCTTTGTCTGGTTTTGGTATCAGGGTGATGGTGGCCTCATAGAATGAGTTTGGGGGTGTTCCTTCCTCTGCAATTTTTTGGAAGAGTTTGAGAAGGATAGGTGTTAGCTCTTCTCTAAATGTTTGATAGAATTCACCTGTGAAGCCATCTGGTCCTGGGCTTTTGTTTGTTGGAAGATTTTTAATCACAGTTTCAATTTCATTACTTGTGATTGGTCTGTTCATATTTTCTGTTTCTTCCTGGTTCAGTCTTGGAAGGTTATACCTTTCTAAGAATTTGTCCATTTCTTCCAGGTTGTCCATTTTATTGGCATAAAGTTGCTTATAGTAGTCTCTTAGGATGCTTTGTATTTCTGCGGTGTCTGTTGTAACTTCTCCTTTTTCATTTCTGATTTTAATGATTTGAGTCCTCTCCCTCTTTTTCTTGATGAGTCTGGCTAATGGCTTATCAATTTTGTTTATCTTCTCAAAGAACCAACTTTTAGTTTTATTGATCTTTGCTATTGTTTTCTTTGTTTCTATTTCATTTATTTCTGCTCTGATCTTTATGATTTCTTTCCTTCTGCTAACTTTGGGTTTTGTTTGTTCTTCTTTCTCTAGTTCCTTTAGGTGTAAGGTTAGATTGTTTACTTGAGATTTTTCTTGTTTCTTGAGGTAGGCTTGTATAGCTATAAACTTCCCTCTTAGAACCACTTTTGCTGCATCCCATAGGTTTTGGGTCGTCGTGTTTTCATTGTCATTTGTCTCTAGGTATTTTTTTATTTCCTCTTTGATTTCTTCAGTGATCTCTTGGTTATTTAGTAACGTATTGTTTAGCCTCCATGTGTTTGTCTTTTTTACGTTTTTTTCCCTGTAATTCATTTCTAATCTCATAGCGTTGTGGTCAGAAAAGATGCTTGATATGATTTCAATTTTCTTAAATTTACTGAGGCTTGATTTGTGACCCAAGATGTGATCTATCCTGGAGAATGTTCCGTGCGCACTTGAGAAGAACGTGTAATCTGCTGTTTTTGGATGGAATGTCCTATATATATTAATTAAATCTATCTGGTCTATTGTGTCATTTAAAGCTTCTGTTTCCTTATTTATTTTCATTTTGGATGATCTGTTCATTGGTGTAAGTGAGGTGTTAAAGTCCCCCACTATTATTGTGTTACTGTCGATTTCCTCTTTTATAGCTGTTAGCAGTTGCCTTATGTATTGAGGTGCTCCTATGTTGGGTGCATATATATTTATATTTGTTATATCTTCTTCTTGGATTGATCCCTTGATCATTATGTAGTGTCCTTCCTTGTCTCTTGTAACATTCTTTATTTTAAAGTCTATTTTATCTGATATGAGTATAGCTACTCCAGCTTTCTTTTGATTTCCATTTGCATGGAATATCTTTTTCCATCCCCTCACTTTCAGTCTGTATGTGTCCCTAGGTCTAAAGTGGGTCTCATGTAGACAGCATATATATGGGTCTTGTTTTTGTATCCATTCAGCCAGTCAATGTCTTTTGGTTGGGGCATTTAATCCATTCACGTTTAAAGTAATTATCGATATGTATGTTCCTATGACCATTTTCTTAATTGTTTTGGGTTTGTTTTTGTAGGTCCTTTTCTTCTCTTGTGTTTCCCACTTAGAGAAGTTCCTTTAGCATTTGTTGTAGAGCTGGTTTGGTGGTGCTGAATTCTCTTAGCTTTTGCTTGTCTGTAAAGCTTTTGATTTCTCCATCAAATCTAAATGAGATCCTTGTCGGGTAGAGTAATCTTGGTTGTAGGTTCTTCCCTTTCATCACTTTAAGTATATCATGCCACTCCCTTCTGGCTTGCAGAGTTTCTGCTGAGAAATCAGCTGTTAACCTTATGGGAGTTCCCTTGTATGTTATTTGTCATTTTTCCCTTGCTGCTTTCAATAATTTTTCTTTGTCTTTAATTTTTGCCACTTTGATTACTATGTGTCTCGGCGTGTTTCTCCTTGGGTTTATTCTGTATGGGACTCTCTGCGCTTCCTGGACTTGGGTGGCTATTTCCTTTCCCATGTTAGGGAAGTTTTCCACTATAATCTCTTCAAATATTTTCTCTGGTCCTTTCTCTCTCTCTTCTCCTTTTGGGACCCCTATAATGCGAATGTTGTTGCGTTTAATGTTGTCCCACAGGTCTCTTAGGCTGTCTTCATTTCTTTTCATTCTTTTTTCTTTAGTCTGTTCCGCAGCAGTGAATTCCACCATTCTGTCTTCCAGGTCACTTATCCGTTCTTCTGCCTCAGTTATTCTGCTATTGATTCCTTCTAGTGTAGTTTTCATTTCAGTTATTGTATTGGTCATCTCTGTTTGTTTGTTCTTTAATTCTTCTAGGTCTTTGCTAATCATGTCTTGCATCTTCTCAATCTTTGCCTCCATTCTTATTCCGAGGTCCTGGATCATCTTCACTATCATTATTCTGAATTCTTTTTCTGGAAGGTTGCCTATCTCCACTTCATTTAGTTGTTTTTCTGGGTTTTTTTCTTGTTCCTTCATCTGGTACATAGCCCTCTGCCTTTTCATCTTCTCTATCTTTCTGTAACTGTGGTTTTTGGTCCACAGGCTGCAGGATCTGCAATAAGCATTCTTAAACTTCATGTATTTGTGCTATTTTTTTTTTTTCCTTGGTAGGATAGACTCCTAAAAGTGCTGTTGCTGGGCCGTAGTAGACACATGCTTTTAATATTATTAGATGCTTTCAAAGTACCTTCCAATAAGTTTGTATCAGTTTATACTTCCACCAATAGTACATAAGAGTGTCCACATGATTGGCATTATTAATCATTTTAGTGTTTTTTAAAAAAAATATTAATTAATTAATTTATTTGGTTGTACTGGGTCTTAGTTGTGGCACGCGGGATCTTTAGTTACGACATGCGGGCTCTTAGTTGTGGCATGTGGGATCTAGTTCCCTGACTGGGGATCGAACCCGGGCCCCCTGCACTGGGAGTACGAAGTCTTAACCACTGGACCACCAGGGAAGTCCCCATTTTAGTGTTTTTTTGAATCAATATTCTTAAGCCTATCAAACTAAATGTGGCAGAAATTATGGATTGATTTATTCAACATCCCATGCAACTGCCTTCTGGTATGTCTTCCTATACTGGAGGCTGGAAAACCAAATCACATTTCCTAGACTTGTTTCCAACTAGGATCCACAAATAAGATGTATCCTGGCAAGACTTGAGTTTGGAACTGAGTTAAGTAAGAAGAGAGGCAGGGCACAAGGTAACCATTTGTGCTGGTGTGAACTGCAGGAGAGGGCACGGTTCTGGAGCCAGCAGCCTTAAGATAGGCTTCTGTGGGAGGGCAACAGCTCCGTTGGTGGCTCCCACCAGTAGGACTTGGGAGTCACTCCTGAAAGCTCAGCCTGAAGTCTTTATCTTTAGCATTCCCAATGATTCTTCAAATGATTTCATACACTGAAATAAATATTTTATGCTTTATTTTTATCCATTATCTACAGTAGATCCTATGGACTGTTTCCTATTATATTCAGTTGTGTGACACTGTCAAATTATTAACCTCTTTGGGGCCCAGCTTATTTATAAAAAAGAGATAATAATACCTATCTATGGGGATGTTGTGAAGGTTAAATGGAATGATGAATGCAAACTGACTGACTTACTCTGGGTTCAGCAAGGCTTGTGGGTAGTGGGTCTTTTTTCTCTTCCTTCTTTTTTTTTTAATTAATTAATTAATTTTTTTAATGGCTGTGTTGGGTCTTCGTTTCTGTGTGAGGGCTTTCTCTAGTTGTGGCAAGCGGGGGCCACTCTTCATCGTGGTGCGCGGGCCTCTCACTGTCGCGGCCTCTCTTGTTGCGGAGCACAGGCTCCAGATGCGCAGGCTCAGTAATTGTGGCTCACGGGCCTAGTTGCTCCGTGGCATGTGGGATCTTCCCAGACCAGGGCTCGAACCCGTGTCCCCTGCATTGGCAGGCAGATTCTCAACCACTGCGCCACCAGGGAAGCCCCTCTTCCTTCTTTTTAGACTCACTCATCCTATGAAACCCAGCTCAAAGGCCATCTCTTAATACCCCTGGGGAGGCAGAATTATTGTTGTCTTCTCTGGGCTCTCACTACATTTAACTAATTCCTTTACAAGTCATAACATGTTGTACTATGACTTATTCATATATGTGTTTGTTTCCCCAAATAGATTTTGTGCTCTTTGAGGGCAAGGGTATTCATGATCCATCTCTTTATTTCCAGGCCCCAACACAGAGCAGGGGGTGAGATGTGTTGGTTGAATGAATTAGCCCTAGCCCTGCCTCACTGAACTCCTGAGTTCCCCTCCCCCGCTTGTTGCAACCATCAACTCTTTTTTTTTTTAACATCTTTATTGGAGTATAATTGCTTTACAATGGTGTGTTAGTTTCTGCTTTATAACAAAGTGAATCAGTTATACATATACATATTTTCCCATATCTCTTCCCTCTTGCATCTCCCTCCCTCCCACCCTCCCTATCCCACACCTCCAGGTGGTCACAAAGCACAGAGCTGATCTCCCTGTGCTATGCGGTTGCTTCCCACTAGCTATCTATTTTACGTTTGGTAGTGTATATATATCCATGCCACTCTCTCTCTTTGTCACATCTTACCCTTCGCCCTCCCCATATCCTCAAGTCTGTTCTCTAGTAGGTCTGTGTCTTTATTCCCGTCTTGCCACTAGGTTCTTCATGACCTTTTTTTTTTTTTCCTTAGATTCCATATATATGTGTTAGCATACTGTATTTGTTTTTCTCTTTCTGACTTACTTCACTCTGTATGACAGACACTAACTCCATCCACCTCACTACAAATACCTCCATTTCATTTCTTTTTATGGCTGAGTAATATTCCATTGTATATATGTGCCACATCTTTATCCATTCATCCGATGATGGACACTTAGGTTGCTTCCATGTCCTGGCTATTGTAAATAGAGCTGCAATAAACATTTTGGTACATGACTCTTTTTGAATTCTGGTTTTCTCAGGGTATATGCCCAGTAGTGGGATTGCTGGGTCGTATGGTAGTTCTATTTTTAGTTTTTGAAGGAACCTCCATACTGTTCTCCATAGTGGCTGTATCAATTTACATTCCCACCAACAGTGCAAGAGTGTTCCCTTTTCTCCACACCCTCTCCAGCATTTATTGTTTCTAGATTTTTTGATGATGGCCATTCTGACCGGTGTGAGATGATATCTCATTGTAGTTTTGATTTGCATTTCTCTAATGATTAATGATGTTGAGGATTCTTTCATGTGTTTGTTGGCAATCTGTATATCAAACTCAAAATGGATTAAAGACCTAAATGTAAGGCCAGACACTATCAAACTCTTAGAGGAAAACATAGGCAGAACACTCTATGACATAAATCACAGCAAGATCCTTTTTGACCCAGCTCCTAGAGAAATGGAAATAAAAACAAAAATAAACAAATGGGACCTAATGAAACTTAAAAGCTTTTGCACAGCAAAGGAAACCATAAACAAAACCAAAAGACAACCCTCAGAATGGGAGAAAATATTTGCAAATGAAGCAACTGACAAAGGATTAATCTCCAAGATTTACAAGCAGCTCATGCAGCTCAATAACAAAAAAACAAACAACCCAATCCAGAAATGGGCAGAAGATCTAAATAGACATTTCTCCAAAGAAGGTATACAGATTGCCAACCATCAACTCTTAATGGCCCCATTGGTATCTTAGATTGGGATCACTTGGCTACAGGGAACAGGAAGCCTTTTAAACTAGCTCAAGCAAAGATGGGTATATCAGTAAGCTTTAGATGCAGGAAACAAAAAGCGCCCAAGCTATTGTTAGTAGAAAACGGTTTAAAGAAGAATGAGGTACTTTTAAAGTTGTTGCAAATTTAGGAGGAGTAAGTTGTAGGCTGGACCTTCAGGAATAACTCTCAGAACAGCACTGCCAAACTGACTTGCCAGTGGAACTGCCACCTTTTGTACAATTAGGGAGCAAGGGGATCAGAAGCCCACCAATGGACCTACTGATTTTCAAGAATATACAACATAGCTGCAACTGAGGGGTCAGGATGCTGCTGCTGCTGCGACAACAACTACCTCTAGGTAAGCACAAAGTTAGTGAGTAGCCACTGAGATACTGTTACAGAAAAACCCAAAGTCTCCATAACTGTTCTTTCCAGCAGCAGTAGCCAAAGCAGCAAGAAGATGACCTCTGTCTCACTTCTGCCTTCCCAAACTTTCATGAGTGCCTTTAACTGGTGGAGCTTTCTTTCCTACTCCTCCTGTATTAGTTTTCTATTGCTCGGTAAATTACCACAAACTTTGTGGCTTAAAACAACGCATATTTATCATCTTAGTTTCTGTGGGTCAGAAGTCTGTGGATGACTTAGGCAGGTCCTTTCCTCAGGGTCTCAGAAGGCTACAATCATGGTGTTGGCAGTTTGCATTATCATCAGAAGCTTCCAAGATCCCTCAAGTTGTTGGCAGAATTCATTTCCTTGTGGCTATAGAATTCCTGGTGCCCTGCTTTTTAAAGGCCAGAAGGAGAGTGAGAGTGAGTCTGCTTGGAGTCTTATATATACCGAGAGCACCTGGGAACAGTGACTCTCCCCAGTAATGAACTCAGCTAGTGCATAGATCTTGGCTTCTAAATGCTGTTCTTCAATGAAGGAATAAGAACTCTTTGGAGACATGACTTATTTGAGGACTGGGTCAAAGAAAGTGCAAGAAGAGCCTGGAACATCTTGGGCCAAAAAGCAAGGAAGTGCTCAAAGAATGATGGGGACATGTGAAAAGGACACTGAGTGGTATAACTATTTTGGAAGACAATTTAGCAATTCTTTCCATTCATTTCATATCCAAAAGAAATGAAAATATATATCCACATAAAGACTTGTACATGAATGATCATAGTAGCTTTATTCATAACAGCCAAAAACTTGAAATGCCCATCAACAGTTAAATGGATAAACTAGTGGTAGTATATCCATACAATGGAATACTACTCAGCAATAAAAAGGAAGTACCAACTGACACATGAACAACATGGATGATCTCAAAAACATTATGCTGAATGAAAGAAACTAGACACAAAGAAGTACATACGGTTCCATTTACATGAAATTCTAGAATAGGCAAAATTAAGTTACAGTGATAGCAGATCATTGGTTGCCAGGGTGGGGCAGGGGGTAGGGGATTGACAGTAAAGGGGCACAAGGGAACTTTCTGGGTCAGAATGGGTATGGTAGTGGTTACAAGGAATAAACATTTTTCATAAATCATCAAGCTAAACACTTAAAATAGGTGTATTTTTATCACATGTAATTTATACTCCAATAAAGTTGATAAAAAAAACTTGAGCAAAAGATCTGAACAGACACTTCACAAAATAGGATATCCAAATGACCAACAAACTTATGAACAGGTTTTCAACCTCACTAGTAATCAAAGGAATGCAGATAAACAAAATATGATATCACTACATACCCACCAAATGATTAAAATAATAAAGATTGATAATACCAAGTACTGGTGGGGATGTGGAACAGCTGGAACTCTCATTGCTGGTGGAAGTGTAAATTGGTTCAATTATTTTGGAACATAGGTTTGGCGTTATCTACTAAAGTTGGTTTTATAATGTGAAACTATAAAAGAAACCCACTTAGTCTGTGGCAGATATCTCTGGTACTTGTCACATTCCTTTAACCCACATCTAATTTCAGCTGAAATTGTGGAAAACAGTTCCAACTCTCCTCATGGTGCTAGGGTGTCACCTCAAGTATACATTTTACATCTTTCCTTATTCTGCCTTAGGACCTTCTCTGATACCTGTAGCCCTGCAAGCAAAGTCACAAGGTCCTTGGGAGTCAACAGCCCTGGGGGCAATCATCATTCAAATAGGGATGGAAGCCTGTGGATAAAAGCTCTCATCTCTCAGATGGTTCTTTTTTTTTTTTTTTTTTTTTTAAATGGGAGACTCTTTTTTTGGGGGGGGGTTATTTATTTATTTATATTTATTTATGGCTGTGTTGGGTCTTCGTTTCTGTGCGAAGGCTTTCTCTAGTTGTGGCAAGTGGGGGCCACTCTTCATCGCGGTGCGCGGGCCTCTCACTATCGCGGCCTCTCTTGTTGCGGAGCACAGGCTCCAGACGCGCAGGCTCAGTAATTGTGGCTCACGGGCCCAGTCGCTCCGCGGCATGTGGGATCTTCCCAGACCAGGACTCGAACCCGTGTCCCCTGCATTGGCAGGCAGATTCTCAACCACGGCGCCACCAGGGAAGCCCTCTTTTTTTTTTTTTAAATTAATTAATTTATTTATTTTTGGCTGCGTTGGGTCTCTGTTGCCGCGCATGGGCTTTCTCTAGTTGCGGCGAGCAGGGGCTACTCTTGGTTGCGGTGCGCGGGCTTCTCATTGCCGTGGCTTCTCTTGTTGCAGAGCATGGGCTCTAGGCGCGTGGGCTTCAGTAGTTGTGGCACGTGGGCTCAGTAGTTGTGGCTCGTGGGCTCTAGAGCACAGGCTCAGTAGTTGTGGTGCACAGGCTTAGTTGCTCTGCGGCATGTAGGATCTTCCTGGACCAGGGCTCAAACCCATGTCACCTGCATTGGCAGGCAGTTTCCTAACCGCTGAGCCACAAGGGAAGTCCTCTCAGATGGTTCTAATCTGGGAGACATTCTATATGTTTCTCTGAGGTTATGGCAGAAGTGAGACCCTCAATAACACACTCTACATTGGTTTTCCCTTCCCCTTGTCTCATTTCTGTTTTCTAGGATCACCTCCCAAATAAACTACCTGAACCCAAGTATTTATCTTAGGCTCTGCTTTTTGGGAAATCTAAACTTAGGTAGTTGATACCAGGAGTGACCTCAGAGTGAACACCCTCAGGATGGATTCTGGAACTGAATCACTCACTGATCAGATGGTAACAAGGACTCTGTTGTTGATGATAAGTTGAGCAGTGATAGCCCCTGATATGCTGTGCTGTCACAACGACTAAACGCTTCACCTGTGGAAGACTGGAAGTACAAATGGAAGGACTACACCAGATTATGTAGTAGCTCTAGCACAGGGGTTCTCAGCCATTTAAAAAAAATATTGTCCCCCTAGGGAGAAAAATTAAATTAAAGTATTCTGGGGGGGAGGTGGGTAAAAGAGGTGAAGGTGATCAAAAGGTACAGCCTTCCAGTTATAAGATAAATAAGTCTGGGGAATGTAATGTACAGTATGGTGACTATAGTTAAGCATACTGTTTTGCATATTTGAAAGTTGCTAAGAGAGTATATCTTAAAAGTTCTCATCACAAGAAACAAAAATTGTAACTGTATATGGTAATGGATGTTAACTGAACTTATGGTGGCAATCATTTCATAATATATACATGTATCAAATCATTATGTACACCTAAAATGAATAATATGTTGTATATCAATTATAACTCAATAAATTATCCCTAGCCAGGGAAATGAAATACTAAGGAATAAGATTTTGTCAAATAGGGTTGAGCTTTGGAGGACACAAACCATTACAAAATCTAAGATGTGTTTTGCCCACCTAAGAACAAGTTTTCACTTCCTTGGGGGTTGATATTGTCATTATTGAGAATGCATGCTCTAGCACTTGAATGGTATGGGAGTAAAGTTAATTATAATTCATGGAATTGGCTGGAACTATCTTAAAAGCCCTGAAGAAAGAGAATTTCAGGCTCAGGTCATCCACCTATCAATTCAGGACATGTATGAGATCCAGAAGACCTACATGGAAGATTTTTTAAAAACCCTCTTTTCCTGCAGCTAGAGAGCAGATTATGCTGAAAATCAGGCCCAGAATGTAATAGTTGGGGTGTCAGAGACCCCTTGACTGTTCTCTTATGCTAAAGTCAGCGTTCCTGTGGGTAGGGAGTGGGATGAGGCCTGGGATGGAGACATTTGGGTGGATGCAACTGAGAACCTGGCACCTCTAACAAGGAGCCTTTCCCACTTGTTAGCATAGAGCAGTCACCCTTGACTTGAGACTGTGTTAGTTTCCTATTGCTGCTGTAACAAACTATCATAACTGTAGTGGCTTAATACAGCAAACATTCGTTATTTTACAGTTCTGTGGTCCAGAAGTCTGAAATTAGTTTCACTGAGCTAAAATCAAGATGTTGGCAGCGCTCTGTTCCTTTCTGGAGGTTCCAAGGAACAATCTGTTTTCTTGCCTTTTCCAGCTTTTGGAGTTGTTTTTATTCCTTAGTTGGTAGCTCTCTTCCTCTGTCTTCAAAAGGTGGATGGAGTGCTCCTCACACTGAATCACATCTCCCATCTGACCTCTTATGTAGTCTAATCTACCTCTTCCTCACTCTTCTCCCTACTTTTCCCACGTTTAAGGATCCTTGTGATTACACTGAATCCACCTGGACAATCCAGAATAACCTCCTCATCTCAAGATCTTTAATTTAATCACAACTGCAAAATCCCTTTTGTCATTGAAGGTAATATATTCATAGGTTCTGGGGATTAGGATGTGAACATTTTTAGGGAGCCATTATTCTGCCCACCACTGAGACCATGCAAAAACAGTTTAGATTAGAATTAATTTACTGGGTTATGCTCTTGGGTTAAGTTACTTAACCCCTCTGTACCTCAGTTTCCTCACCAATAAAATGGGGGGATAACAGTAGTCTATCTCAAAGGGTTGTTAGAGGTTTAAAAGAGAGGGTGCTTAGAACAGTATATGGCACAAGGTAAGTACTATGTGAGCATTTATTAAATACATTTTCACAACACTGATTCTTACTATGTGTCAGGCACTATTCTAGATACTGGGCATATGGATAGTATGGGTAGGAATATGACTTGCTCTCAAGGAGCTCAGGGCATCAGATACACAAGGAAAGTTACTATGCTGTCTGCTACATGCCATTAATGGCATGGAAGTATTATAAGATTACAGCATTGTGAAGGCTCAGGGAAACTTAAGAAATATTAGTTTAGTGAACAAATGAAAAGGACGTTTGAGCTGGGCTTTGTAGAATGAATAGGTGTTGGCCAGTGAGATAAAGAGAAGGGCTAGAGACATGAAGAAATGTGTGTTCAAATAACATTAAGTATCCTTTCAGTGTGGCTGGAACAAAAGATATACCATGTGAGATGAAGCTAGAAAGGCTGGTGTAAGCACCAAGGTTGTACAGTGCCAAGTTAAGGAGTTTAGATTTTATCCTGAAAGCAACAAAACACTTTCAGAGTATTTAAACAGGGGAAGACATCAGATCTGTGGTTTTAAAAGGACATTCTGGTCACCAGTAAGAATGGGTTGAATCCGGAGAGACTGAAAGCTGCTCCATTTGTCTAGGTGATGGTAGTGAGTGAAGAGAAGGGCAAGGACTTGAGAAATATTTAGGATACTCTACAAGGACTTGGTGACCAATTTGATAAGAGTGTTGAGAGAGGAAGAATGGGGGCTATGTTCAGGTTTCTGGGTCAGTGGACTGCTGGATGGCGGTCCGTTCTCTAAGACCAGAAAGTAACGTGAGTTGCAAGCTTGGGGGGAAAACGTAGTAGGAATAGCCAACATTTCAAAGGGCTTTACGTGCTAAATACGTGCTAAATTGCACTTGCTATTATTATGGTAAAACTGAGGCTTAAAGAGATCAAGTTAAGGATACACACGTATAGAGAAATTGTGGCTTCGAAATGTTAAGGTCCTGTCACTAACATTTGTATAGCTGGAATTTGAAGCAAAGCAATCTGATTCCAAACCCTTCGTCACTAATGTTGTTTCAGTTTGGGTCATGTGGAATTTGAGGTACAGTGGGGTATGGAAGCACTGCATTGGAAAATAGAAGAGGCACTGGGAGATACAGAACCCGAGCTCAGGAGAAAGGTTTGCGTTGAATGTAGCCTTCAGGTAGGAGAAAAGCGGGAAAAGAAGCCCATTCTTTTCTGTCTGTAACAGCAGTTGAAACCTCCATTATCATTTCTTTGCCCCCTTCCCCCCTCCAAAAAAAAAGAAACAGTATAATAAATGTCTGGCTCTGAGGTCCCAGGAGATGGGGTAGTTTCCAAATTCAGCACTTGGCAAAGAGCTAGCAGATGCCGTGGTGCTTTATAACCTGAAGAGGACCATAAGACTAGGGGGTGAGCCATCTTTTTCGACACACCACTAACGCCCCCCGAAACCGTACCAAAGCCTTCCTGCGTCGAAGGAGCCTGCCCCTGTATAGTGTGCGGGGCTCGAGGTGAGACGCGGGCGCAATGACGTCACGCGGAGGCCAGGTGATTCCCCAGCCTCTTGCGTCATGCACCGATAACGTCATTCTAAGAGCTTGCTCCCCCGCCCCCCACCCCGGATGGCCTCGCTCACGTGGGTCTGTCCAGCCCTCCCCGCCCCCTCCCACCTGCGGGAGGCGGGCCGAGCCGGGCTCCGTCGGCGCCTAAGCCTCGCGGGGGAGAGGGCGGGGGCCGGTGGGCGAGGCGGTCGGCCCGGGGGCCGGCGTACAATAGCTCGGCTTAGGTTGGGGAGGCGGCCCGGCAGCGGCTGCAGCTGCAGCTGGAGTCCAAGGTGTCGGCAGCACCGTAGACGCCCCCTCACGGTTCCCTCCTCCCCCTCTGCTCGTCTGTCGCGCCTACCCGCCGCCTCCCTCCCCGGCTCTGCTGTCCTACTCCACAGACGCTTTCCCTCAGACTCTTATCCCCTCTTTCTAGGAGCCCCGCGCTCGCGAGAGCCCCTCAAAGAACTCTGTCTCCCCACCTCCTCCCCCAGAGGCCACCCGAGCTCCTCACATCTCCCCGACCCTGGGAGCACGCACCCCCCTCAGCCGAGTCGCCTAGCTCCCTCCGCCTCCCCCCATCCGACTCCCCCCACGGTCGCTGACCACCCCCCCACCCCCGCCCGGTCCTGAGGGACTCCCCGGCGCGAGCGGGGTGGGGAGGCGCCGAGAGAGCGGCGGCGGCGGTGGCGGCGGGAGGGAGAAAGTGAAGCGTCCCCTCGTGCACTCGCGCGCTCACTCCCGGGCTCGGCCGCCGCCACCGAGCAGGAGAAGGAGGAGGAGCCGAGTCGAGCCGAACGTGCGCGGAAGGTGAGAGCCGGCCTCCCGCCCGGTACCCCTGGCTGTGGGGCTGGGGCGGCGCGGGGTGGGGCGCCGGGGCCCATTCATTCTCTGCGGCGGGGCCGGTTGGACGGGGGCGCCAGGTGAGGCGAGGCGGGGGCGGCCCCTGCGAGGCTGGCCGCTTCTGTCGAACCAACAAAGGCCCCCTGTGTACTGATCGGCGCAGCCGCTGGTCTCGGACGCCTGGGGCCCCTAGGGGCCCGGGGGAGGACAGGGGCAGGGGAGGTGACGGGAGATCCGACAGGTCCGGCCCCGGGAGCGACTCCCTCCCGAACTTTGTGGTCCTCCGATCCTAACCCTGGCCCGCGACGGGGAAGCCTAGCAAGGCGGCGTCCGATTCATTGTGCACGAAAAAATCACCCCTGTCCAGGCCGGGGCGGGAATCACCTATAGAGTTGAACTCCTTGAAAAATACGAGTGGATAGTGCTTGACTTGTGCTGCCCCTCCCCCACCCCGGGAATACTCTGTAACGTGGAGTTAAAAACAAACGGGGAAAGGAGAATTGGAGTTACTTTATGTTCATTATTCCATTTCAAAAGACGTGATTATTATAGCCTTTACTGTATTGAATATTTTCACAGCAAACATTACCGGGAGTGTTTTGGAAGAATACTTGAGAAGTTTTGAGTGTTTGTGGGTGTTGGGAGCAAAGTGCTTGTTGTTTGTTAAGCCCTTTGGGTAACTGTCTTATGCTTCCCCCCACCCCGCACCCCCGAACTGTGAAAGGTGAAGGGAAGGGTTAGTACTATGGTTACCAATAAAAATTCGAATTCACTAGTCTAGCCTTTATTGTAAGAGTTGTTCCTGAGGAAAATCTTTAATTTTGCCTACTGTGTCTTTGGGTTCTCTCTCTCAACTTTATCAGGAGAAAACAGGAGTCAGCAGTACACAGATGCCTCCTCATTGGTCTTACCTTATGACTTCATCTACTTCCTGTGTGACCTTGAGCAGGTGACTTCCAGTCTTAAAGTTGCAGGAGTTTGCTTTTGTGCCCTAGAACAGGCAGATGTCTACCACCGACTTAGTTTTCAAGACTCTACTGAAGCATCCCCCCACCCCCAGTGTGAAGTCTTTGCTGGCATCCACCCCCATACTCCTCTCAGGCAAAACTTTCTCATTGGGTCCCTCAGAGGCCTGGTAGGATTTCTACCACAGCACTTGTAACATTTTTTTGTTCCTATTTGGGAAATCCTAAATCAGGTGCATATGAAATCCACCTCACCTCAACTAGAAACTGTACTTCTCAAAAAGGGTTTTGGAATGATGGACCCTGAAACATTCGCTGAAGCTTACCTACGTTAGCTCATGGGTCTATCTGGTAAATTTGCTTATTCAGTCATTCATTTACCCAACATTACTGGAGTCTGGAGAGCTACTGTGTTTCAGGTCTCCTGCTAGGGCCATGCGGATTTAGAATCTATTAAGACACTCCCTGTCTTCAAAGAGCTCAAAGTCTAGTGGGTGAGGTAGACATGTAAACAATGAAGGCTTTCCCTAGTCTCTACTCCAGTTGTACAGAGAGTAGTGTGCAATAATTGAGGCTGCTGGACCTGTTTTTCAGGTCTTGTCCTGGCCAAAGTGAGTCCTTCAGGGAAGGTGGTGACCTGCTTCTCATCTATAAAATAGCCCTTGACAAAGAGCTTGTTCAGTTCAATTCAGTATACATTTACTAAGCACATGTTATGAGGCCCTGTGCTAGGTTTGGAGGAAGGAATGCTTTCTTTCTAAAAGGACTGCACTGTGTATCCAGAGAGATCTTTGTAAAACAAAACCCAGTGATTTATCCCCACCCCGACTAGTCATTGCCTAAAGATAAAATTTTATACACTTTGACGTAAGAAGCTCTCAGAGATTAGAATACTGCCAGCCTTTGCAGCCTCACTTTCTATAACTCCCCTGCCACCCTCTTCTCATCTCTGCTTTTGCATGTACTGTTCTTTCTGCCTGGAATGCTACCCTGTACCTGCCTGTGGAGAAGTGCTTGCTGGACCTCTGGGAAGCAGTCCCTTAGTTTCTCCTCCTATTACCTCCATAGAATGAGTTGCTCTTCCACCCTCTGGCTCATGTACAGACCACTCTTAGAGGTCTCTATAGCTCTCTATTGCAAATATTTGAGTTTGTGCCTATCTTTTCCATGAACCTGTGAATTTCTTGAGGGCAGGATCTGTTTAGTCCTAGTGCCTAGCAAAGTTTCTGGCAGTGAATAAGTGTTTGAAATGAATGTATGAATAAAGAAGCAAGTCAAGACCCATGAGTTAGAGGTTACCTAATTCTGTGGGTTAGAATAATTAGCTCCAAGTGTGGTCTCTGCACCAGCAGCATCAATACAGTCTGGAAATTTGTTAGAATTGCAAGTTGTTTGTCCCATTCCAGACCTACAAATGAAAAACTCTAGGGTTGGGGACTCCAGGTATTTGCTTTAAGTCCTCAAGGTGATTCTGATACTTGCTAAAGTTTGAGAATCACTGGGTTAAAATATCTGCTTTTGGTAAGACCAGCTCCTTGCCACCTCCCCCCCACCCCCCTCCCTCCTTTTTCTTCCATGGCACAAACTGCCTGACATTCCATTCCATCTATTCCATTCTGTTCCATTCCATTCCATCCTATCCTATTCTATTATACTCCATTCCATTCCATATCATCTATTTTTGCCACTTGATTGAAAGCTTCCTGAAAGCAGAGAATTTTGTTTTATTTACTGCTTTAATCCCAGGGCCTAGAATCGTGACTCTATATAGCAGGCACTCAAATATTTGTTGAATGAATAATATAAAAATGATTTAACCCCATTTACTGCCAGCTGCTACGTTGGGGGTTTATTCAAGAATAGTTCTCAGTAGGAAGAGGAACCACACTCCAATATGCAAAGCCAAGTGGATTCTAACATTTTGGGGGATTTATTTTAGATTGAGCTTTTCTTCCCTTTTACATCTGTCTTTCTCCACCAAAGCCTGGAGGATTTTTTTTTTTTTTTTCTTTTAGCCAGGACCTTAAAATTGCACTTAAAATATCCTAGGCCAGGATTGTTTCTTGGGAACTTGCATGTGGTTTTGCAAGTTTAAATAAGCACCCTAATTTTTGAACCTTTTAACTTGAAACTATCTCTTCCTAATCTCCTGTGGTTTTTGTCTTTCTCTAGTGATACTTAAAGCCATACAAGGGCCTGTTTGACTCCACACAAAGGTTTCTCTTCCTTGTGAAGCTCTTAAAATGTTTTGTTTCTTTCAGTTTCTTATTAGCCCTAAGATACCATATCCAGTTTTCTTCTTTCCTAACTTCCCTCTGGGAGATTGGCTTCATTTGTTGATTCATTTATTTGTAAACACTTGTTGAGTCCTTCTCTACCATATGCCAGGTCCCATGCTTGGACAGGATGTTCAGATATACATAGGATGTGGTTCAAGTCCTTAAGGAGTTAAAGATACTACAACATGATGTGATAAGTGTGGAAATGAAGACATTAAATAGAGGGATAAAGTGATGCATACTCATAAAGATGGGACAAAGCTGTCTTGCTAATTTTTTTTCTCAGTTTTGGAATAGTTTATCAAACAAGCATCATTTTGATAAGCAGACTTTAAAATCTTTTAATTAAGAGGTTGGTGGCTTTACTGGGGAAAACTAAAACAAAAATCAAGGTAGACTCAGCAGTTGCTAATTTGAGATAATTCTCAATTCTGTTGTTAATGAATTTTCCTTTCCCCCCTTTTTATCTTTCTAAATCATGACTAGAAAGTAGGGAAAAAACTTTTTTTTTTAAAATAGTAAAGAGGGAAGTTTAAGTTTATCAAAAAGAATATGCTGTTTCATTTTAATTCCTAAGGACTAATGTTATAATTTGGGGTGGGGGGGGTAATGAAACCCAGAGAAAGTCAGGAGACCTTAATTTAGTCTCTATATTACTGCATGACCTTATGGAAGTAATTTTATCTTTGTGCCTTTTGTCCTAACTGTAAAATAGGGTTAGTAACAGTTGCTATGACTAGCTTACAGCTATGAAGCAACTGAAAAAACATTGAATGCAAAGAAAGTTTTGAAAAGTATAATTTGTTAGCTGCTTGTTAGGTGGTGGTAAACTTATTAACAGCAGCTTACATTATTGAACAAATGTTATGTACCAGATACTATGCAAGATATTTTTTCCAATCTTCAAAATAAGCATGTAAGAAGATTGTTAGTATCTCTATTTCATGGATAAGGAGGTTGAAACTCAGACTGGCAAAGGGAACTTGTTCAAGCTTTTGTTGAAAGTAAGTGACAAACCTCAGTTCCATTCTATATCCATCTGATACCAGCAGTTATGTGGCATGTTCATTACCCCAGATGCTTTAATTATTCTGTATGGCAGGTGTAGGAATGTTTTGTTAAGTATATTGCTGTGAGAGTTAAACTCTTTCTTCATTTAGCCTGCTCTCTTTTTTTGTGCATAGAAAGACTGGTGAAGAAAGACTTACATGGATTTATATTTATCATTCATTAGGAAAAAGAATAGCATCTTTCCCTGGTTTTGTTCAGTCTTCACAACAGCCATGTGAAATAGATATTTCCATTGGCTTGCTCAAAGGTGCATCATTAGCAAATGACTAAATATTGGTTTAAAACTACATTTTTTTGAATCTAAATGTACTTTATTTTTGCCACTATGTCATATTGCCTTTTAAACTCTATCAGGTAAACTTTGGGGCACTAGAAATGTCCTTTTAGATTGCTTTCTAATCTCTCTAACCTCTTCTCACTAAGAAATCCCAACTGAAGTCCACAGTTTGAACCCCAAAAAAATAATTGCTGATAAAACTCTGCCAGATGGTCATGATATTGCAGACTTATAGGATAACACTTCTTTACTGAAGTTGAGAGATCAGACTTTATCCGTGTTCTGAGTCACCTGTGCCTGAATATTCATTTTTCCTTTGCCAATGTAGATTTATTAACATAATGTAATACATTTTTCTGCTTTAGTGTTAAGCTTTATCTCTCATAAATAACTTCCTCCGCTCTCCCATCTAGTCTTTGAGATGGGAGAAATCTTCTATGTGCCAGGATCCTCCAGATTATCCCCTCTTTAGGAATAGTGTAGTAACAAGTCAAGAAAGAACCAGAGGTTCATTGATCCCTCATAAATGTGATTTTGTTTGGTATTGATTAATTCTCTAAAATTTATCTAAGTCTTAATTATAAAAAGTGCATTATGTTTTGGCTCTTATTCATGGAGTCAGGGTGTAGTAATTTGCAGGCAGCATTGGGAAATTCATTCTTGTTTATGGGGCTTTCTTCTTCCACTTTTCTACTTCCAGTTCTCTCCAATGTCCCTTTCCCTTTCAGACTGTGTAAGTACTAACTGAGGCTGCAAGGACATTTTTCTCCTTTATAGACTCTGTCTTTTGAATCTTTTGGGATGATAAATGACAGTGACAGTATATGTGTGGCCTCCACCCTCATCTGCCTGCCTATATCTTCAAGGCCTAGCTTTCCTTATTCTCTCTCTCCCTGATTTGCACAAAGGGATTGATGCCTTTCTCATTTGAATCCTTGCCTCATAGTACTTTGTATATTATGGCAATATTATTTATCATTTTTCTAGGAAAGGAGATAGATGTAGAAGGAAGAGCACTAAATTTGAAGTTAGCCAAAGACCTACTTGGACACTTAACTTATTTAAATCTCTGTTTCTTCATTTGGAAAATAAAAAGAATACCTAACTCACAGGGTTGTTGTGAAGATTAAATGAATAACATATGTGAAAATGAATTGTAAGATGTTAAATTATATAGATGTTAGGTACAATTGTTATAATTTTATGACTGCAAATTATGTATAGCAGTGGTTTTTAATTTTGGCTATGCATTTGAACTACTTGTGAAGATGTGAAAAAAAATACAGTTGCCTGGGCTCTATCTCAGGTCTACTTAATCAAAATCTCTTGGAATCTCTATTCTTGAAAAGTTATAGATGATTCTGATATGCAGCCAAGTTTGAAAAGTACTGCCTTATAATATTTTGCATAAATGTCTTTGGTACTTATTATATGAAAACTGTTTGTCATCTAAAGTCCCTTTATTTGCTAAACACATATTAAGCCTCAGGCATTGTCATGGGCTGTGAAGAAACAGATAGATGATACCTTGTCCCTACCTTTAAGTTTATATTTGAGAAACAAACATGTCTGTAGACAACTGTACTATATCGAGAAAAAAATGTCACATGGATATATATACTGGTGCTATGTGAAGACAGAGGAAAGGCATCTACTTCACCTGAGATAGGGGTGGTCTGGCAAGCCTTCTCAATGGAAGTGACACCTAAGTTGGATTTTGAGAGATAAGCAGGGGTTAACCAAGACAGTGGGAGAGAGGTAGAAAGAGAAGGAGAAGGAAGACCTTCCTGAAAGAGAGAGGTATGAGGGCTAGAAGGCTTGAGAACATGTTTGGGGAACACTGAGTAGTTTAGTACACTTAGAGGATGGGGTGCAAGGTGCGGAGTGGTAAGAGCAGACAGGAGAGCAAAGCTCAGATGATGAATGGCCTTTTGGATAGTGTACAAAGTACTTTCACTAATGTTATCTCACTTTATTCTTTCAACAACTCCCTGGGTTAGCTAAGACAGGAGTTATTTTATGTCATTTTATAGAAGTGAAAACAGAAGTTAATTGAATTGCTTGAGGCTGTACAGCACAGCTATGGTTTGAGGACCAGTCCTTCTGACTCTTGAGCTCGTGCTTCTTCCAATACACTGTAACTCTCTTATACTTTTATGGTGTTGTGAGGATCAGGTGAGCTCCGTAGATAAAAGCATAGCAATTCATAAGCTGTAAAGTGCTTGACTCATGTTGGCTATTAGTTGGGAGTTTGGACTAAGTGACCTATAAAAGTGCTTTTAGCTCTAAGATTCTGTGGGCATTTTCTCGGATTTTCCTTAATCATTTAAATAGATTTTTTTCCCCAGGAGTTGGTAACCAGGGTCCAGCAAGCTAAAATAGCGTCAGATAGTCACTCTTCCAATTTGAATGTCTTTACTCAAACCCCCTTGTTTGTTTTTAAAATACATTTATGTTTCTTTTATTATGAAAATAATATGTGATTCTTGTAGAAAATATGGAGAATACAGAAGAATAAAAGGTAAAACAAGGACAACAACAAATCTATCAGAGTTTTATTGTAGAAAGATAACCAATAGTAAGTATTATAGCATTTCATCTATACCCTTCTAATCTTTTTTAAAAATGAGTTTGAGATAGTGATCTCCCTGTTTTCCAGCCACCTTCTCCCCCTAGCCTCATTGTATGTTGGGGATAAATGACATCAGGAACAAATCAGCATCCTCAGCCTCATTACAACTGACCTTTTACTGGGGACTTTCACAGTGCCAAGTACTTTACATTTGGTTTTTCATTTATTCCTCAGAATAATCCTATAAGAGAGATACTGTTTTATACTCATTTTACAGATTAGAAAATTTAGAAGCAGAGAGGTCAAGTTGGGATTTGAAGACATTTTTATGATTATTACTGTGTAACTACGGCAAGTCGCTTAACCACCCTGAGCCTCCGTTTTCCTTAGCTGTCACATAGATGTTTTAAATTTTTTAAAATTTATTTTTAAAAATAAATTTATTTATTTATTTGTGGCTGCGTTGGGTCTTTGTTGCTGCGCGTGGGCTTTCTCTAGTTGTGGCGAGCGGGGGCCACTCTTCGTGTGGTGCGCGGGCCTCTCGTTGCGGTGGCTTCTCCTGTTAGGTGTATTAAATTTGATGCCAGCTTCTTAGTTCAAATATTTTATGACAGTGTTTTTAAATGTTTTTAATTTATTTAAAAATTTTTTCTATCTTCTTCTCTCCCCTGCCCTCACCCTTACTCCATAGTAAAATAGGCCATTATCCCCATAGTCCATCAGTAACAGTATTTCACTATGGAAACAATTCTCAGTGGGCTAGAGTAAAATTTAAATTTCCAGGTTGGGGCGTGGGCAGAGAGGGACTTGGTATAGTTGGAGGGACTCTTAGTTCCCCAGTCACCTGTTGAAGAATTACTATTTTATAACATTTTCTTCTATTTAAGATTATTTTCCCGTCTGGAATTACCTGGCCGGTCCAGAGTCTGATATTTTTGTTTGGTGTCTGGGTACATTTTGCTTGGTCAGTTCAAGAAGTTATCTATATGTAATCTGCAAAGTAACTTAAAACAAGGGGCTTCCCTGGTGGCGCAGTGGTTGAGAATCTGCCTGCCAACGCAGGGGACACGGGTTCGAGCCCTGGTCTGGGAAGATCCCACATGCCACGGAGCAACTGGGCCCGTGAGCCACAATTACTGAGCCTGCGCGTCTGGAGCCTGTGCTCTGCAACAAGAGAGGCCGCGATGGTGAGAGGCCCGCGTACCGCGATGAAGAGTGGTCCCCACTTGCCACAACTAGAGAAAGCCCTCGCACAGAAACGAAGACCCAACACAGTCATAAATAAATAAATAAATAAATAAATAAATAAAAGAACGTGAATTTCTAAAAAAAAAAAAAAAACATTTAAAACAAGAAACTAGATGAGCAAAGGGGAAAAATTCATTATGATACACTTTTGTAAGTCCACGTTTCCTAAGTAGCCTAGAGACAATTAATATATATTTAGGCTTTACTGTTTTCAAAACACTTTCATATACAATCTCATTTAATTCTGTCCTCAGTGCATCATATTTTTACAGATGGAAAGAAGTTAAGTGGCTTGTCCATGATAACATAGCTGGGAGTTTGCAAATTGGAATCTTTAATCCATATCATCTGTCTCCAAATCTGGTGTTGGCTCCTGATCATTTGGGTGCTGCCTTGACCAGTGGCACTTCCTTCATTTTCCCTTGACTTTAAAAAAAATCCTGGTTCCTTGGAGAATGTTAAAAGCTCTTTGCAGTTCATTCTTTTTCCAAAAATTATGTTGTTTCTATCCATTGCCAGTTGCCAGAAAGTTGTCTGAAGTTGACTACTTTGTTAAGGCCCCAGGCCACTTGGGAATGGCTGCTGAGAATATTCTTATGTGTGGGTTGGTAGAGTAGGGACAAAACATATACACTTCCACATGCATACAAACCAAATGCATCTCTATAGTGCTTCTATTTATCTATCCCTTAATTAGTCTACAGATATTTGTTGATCGCTTCCTATGTGCCAGGCATGTGCTTAGTACTAGGGGTACAATCATAAGCAATAGAGAAATGGTCCTTGTCCTTGCTCTTATAAAGCTTACACTCCAGAGGGGAATAAAGAGAAAAGCATTAAATGTGCAAATAAGTAGTTGCAGGTTTTGATAAGTCCTACAGAAGATAAAGGAGAAGTGTAGAGAATTTTGGAGTGCTAAGAGGAAGGCCTCATAGAGGAGATGATACTTTTAAAATAAGATATGTGAGATAAGTAGATACTAGTCATGCAGAGAATGGAGTGTAGAGCATTGCAGGCAGAGGGAACATTTTAAGTGCACAAAGGCCCTGAAAGTAGGTAAAAGTTTAGAGCTATGATGTTCAGTATGGTAGCTACTAGCCAGTGGGGTTACTGAGCATTTGAAATGTTGCTGGTTCATATACAGATGTGCTATAAGTGTAAAATACACACCAGATTTCAGGCTTAGTACTGAAAAAAGAATTTAAAGTAATTAACTTTTTATATTGATTATATGTTGAAATGTTAATATTTGGATAAATTGGGTTAAATATATTTTCAAATTAATTTAACTTGCTTTTCTTTTTTAACTTTTAAAATATAGCTACCGGAAAATTTAAGATTACATATGTAGTTTGTGTTAGTGGCTTGCATTATATTTCTATTGGATAACACTGGTTGAGCTCAACATGGAGGAACTAAACACAGGACATTATGGTTGATGTGCCGTAGGGAGCAAGAGTGAATGGTATGAGATGAAGCTGGTGTGGTAGGAAGAGACCTTTCAAGATGCTACCCTGTGCAGTATCCTAGTTAATCCTGAGAGACTGAGAAGGGATGAATAAATCAGATTTTATAGACAGAGGCAAACAGTGACTGCCCAAACCACTCCCCACCCCTTGGTGCTAGAATGAGGAGATGAACCAGCACTTTTAGCATAGTGTCTTGAGTGAAGAATGTTCTCTATCATTGTCAGCTAAAACAAACAAACAAATAAATGTTGAGGAGTAAATTGATTAAATTGACTAATCAAAGTTTTTAAGTGGTTTTGAGATTGTCTCTGGATATCTAAGTAGAACTCTTCATCAAAGATTGAATTTTTTATTCAACTTTTTTTTTTTTTTTTAAATTTTTTTGGCACGTGGGATCTTAGTTCCCCAACCAGGGATCAAACCCATGCCCCCTGCATTGGAAGTGCAGAGCCTTAACCACTGGACCACCAGGGAAGTCTGAATTTTTAATTAAAAAAGAAAAATCTCTTCTTTAGGCTGACTCCTCTTGAAGCAGTACACTTCTTTCAACTATTTTGTATGTTTAAAAATTCTTTATAATAAAATATTGCGATGGGAGTATGTTTAGTGAGCACTAATATACTCATTTAGGTTCTATAATATTTTGCTATATTTGCTTTATTGAATATCCATCCCTTAATCTATTCATCAATCCATCTTATTTTGAAGCATTTCAAAAAAAGTTGCAGACGTCAGTACACTTCACCCTTAAACACTTTAGCATTCATACTCTTACCCACTCTCTATGGCATTATTTGATTAATGTCTGTCTGCCCTACTAGACCCTATGCTCCAGAGAATCATTTTTCTTTAAGGCATGACACCTTAAAGAGAAAGAATTTTAACATAGTACCCCTTTCCTTAAAATAAAAGTATCTTTTTTTTTGCTCCGCGTTGTAGTCACAGTTCCTAACATATAGTAGCTACTCCATAAATTTTTTTTTTACATTTTTTAAAATAAATTTATTTATTTTTATTTTTGGCTGCGTTGGGTCTTCGTTGCTGCGTGCGGGCTTTATCTAGCTGCGGCGAGTGGGGGCCACTCTCGTGGTGCTGCGTGGGCTTCTCATTGCGGTGGCTTCTCTTGTTTAGAAGCACGGGCTCTAGGCGCGCAGGCTCAGAAGTCGTGGCTCACGGGCTCTATAGCGCAGGCTCAGTAGTTGTGGCGCACAGGCCAGCCGCTCCACGGCACGTGGGATCCTCCCGGACCAGGGCTCGAACCTGTGTCCCCTGCATTGGCAGGTGGATTCTCAACCACTGCGCCACCAGGGAAGCCCCATAAATGTTTTTTGATTGAATGAATGAAAGTGGAGCCAGCATTCAAACTGAGGTCCATATGACTTCTTTACTCAAGTTTAGCAAACATCCAAGAATCCTTTAAATTGTCTGGTGTTGGGAGAGGCCAGGAGAGAAGAAACCTCCCTGTGTTAAATATTTAGGTGCCCAGTACAAATATCTCTGACCTGAGTCAAAGTTGAATGCATGCCCTGGTGTAGCTAAGGATGTGGAAAATTCTTAAGCTGATCACCAGCTACTTTGCCATTCTGGGTCTTTCTTCATTTTATTTGAGTTGAAGAATTAAATGTTACTGAAAAATGACATTGGATTAAGGCCCTTTTAGGCATATTTGCTTTCCAGAAGTTTCCTTTTTAAAAATTTTTTTAGTACTCTCCCAGGCAACATTTCAAAATTGGCAGAGTTCTTTTAGGTTAGTATCAATTTCTTTATAGGGCCACAATTGTAATAAGGCTTAACACATACAATGTTACTAACTTTATTCCATTAAAAATAACAGAGCTCTATTTAACAAACTATTTTGTAATACTGTTAATAACTTTAAAATTCAGGCACAATTCCGTCAGTCAAATGAATAAACTCTTGTTTCCTTTTTTCTTGTATGTAAACATACCTATTTACACAATTATAATCACAATGTAGACCTACATTTGTTGTTTGCCTTTTTTTTTCTTGACTTATAAACATTTCCCCTATGTTACTGTGTAGTGTTCATTACAAAATTTAAGATGATATTCCATAATTTGCCTAATACCATTTTATCAGTCAGTGTTCTACCAGAGAAACAGAACCAGTAGAATTCTTTAGCAGGGAAACCTCAGTTTTGCTCTTGAGGTCTTTCAACTGATTGGGTGAAGCCTACGCAGATTATGAAGGATAATCTCCCTTGTTTAAAGTCAACTGAATGTAGATGTTTACTGTATCTATAAAATACCTTCACAGCAGCACCTAGTTTAGTGTTTAATTGAACTACTGGGTACTAAAGCCTAGCCAAGTTGACATAAAACTAACCATCACAATCATTTAGGTTTTTTTCCCTGTAATAAATTACACCGTAATTTTATCTGTAACACTACATATAGCTTTTTACTTTCAGAGTTTATTTCTTTAGAATAAATTCCCATAGGTGGAATTACTGGATCCAGTGATATGAAGACCTAATAGGCTCTTGACAGGATTTAATATTTGCAAACTGAGAATACCACCACAGCCTTTCTTTTAATGATTTCTTCAGGAGTTGGTCTGTTCAACTGACTTATTTCCCATTTCCAAAAGCCTATTTTTTTCCCCCCTGTATTTTCTAGCTCTGGAAATAGCTGCTTTTCTTCAGGGTTATCTTCAATTCTCCCCTCAGTCTCCACCTGTCACTTTCTCTTTTGTGCTTTCACTTCTCTCCTACCCCTCACTTTGTCTCATTTATCACAAATAAAATAGAAGCTTTATATTCCTATTTCTGAATCTGAGAATCTACTTGGATTGTACCCATTTTTGCCTTCGCTCCTTTTTTCACAATGAAGGAAATGATTCTCTTTCAAGGAAAGGCCTGATCCTTCATATGCTTTTAGATTCCTTCCTGTGGTCCTGTCTTAGAAACCTCACTTCACTACCTCATTACATTTTGCTTTTTACTGAGTTATCATAAGCAACATTGAAATGTTTTATTTAAAGGAAAACAGTTTTCCCCTTCTCCACCAAACAAAAGCGCTCCTGAGATCCCATGTCAGCCTTCAGCTAAGCGCTAGTTTTGCTTTCCTTCAAAACTAGTCTTCTTTAAATAGCTGTTTACAACTTCTGCTTCTAATTCCTTACCTCCCATTTACTTGGCAGCCTACTCCGCTCTGCTTCTACCCCCATCCCCCCACCTTATCACAACTGCTTGTGCTAAGGCCCATAATGACCCCTATGGTGCCAAATCTACTTAAAAAAAAAAAAAAAAGAAAAAAAAGCAAACAACCCCAGAACCGTAGCCACACATACACCACTCCCCTTCCCATAATCCTTTAATATCATCAAAATGTTCAGTTGTGGTGCAAATGTCATACTTTTCTTTCTTTCTTTGTTTTTTTTTTTTCTTTAACAGTTTGAAACAGATAACGGCTACACAGAGAGATTGGTTGACATGTCTTTTATGTCTCCTTTAATCTCTAAATTCCCTCTCAATCTCTTTTTTCCCCCTTTCAGATTATTTGTTGAAGAAACCAGTTGTCCTATAAAGTTTCTCACTGTCTGGATTTTGCATCTCCCTGTTATAATTTAACAAGTTCCTTGGTTCTATACATTATTTGTAAGTTAGTATCTAGGGGCTTGATCAAATCCAGGTGTTTTTTTTTTTTTTTTGCATGGCCACTTTATAGGTGTTGGTGTGTTGTTCTTTCACTGAGAGGCTCACAGTGCTTGGATGGCTCTCTTTTTGTGTTGTTAGCAGCCACAGAACTTCCTTTTCATTCTTATCTTTCTGGACCTCTCAGTATATTTGCCTTTATTGATTACTCCCTCTTTAAAATATGCTTTGCCTTCTGTGATATCACTTTCCTTGTTTGCCTCCTACCTCTGACCATTCCTCAGTTTAATTTGTTGCCTTTTTCTACAATGTTGATTTCAAATGTTGGAATTCCTCAAGGGAGAGATCCTCTTCTCTTACACTGTACTCTCTTTCTACTTGATTTCATTCATTGTCCTACCTTTGAATACTATATATATGCTCTCAACTTCTGTATTTCCCCAGATATCTCTAGTCTAAACCTCTCTCCTTAACTCTAGACTCATATATTCAATTGCCCACTTGATATTTCCACTTTGAGGTCTTACAACATCTCCTTCTTTATATACTCTAAACTGCGTTCTTGGTCTTTTTCCACAAACCTGGTCCTCTCCCAGTTATCACTGTCTTAGTAAGTGGCATCTTTGTTTCTCTAGTTGCTCAAACCAGAAATTTAAGGTTCATCCCTGACACCTCCTTCTCTCCTGACACCCTTCTCTCCTGTCCTTCATATGGATAACTCCACTCCCTATCTTGTTAATTTTACTTCCTATGTATTGCTTGAATCTATCTACCTCTCTCCATTTCTGTTGTAACTTCTCTAATCCAAACTACCATCATCTCTACCTTGGACTATCTTTTTAAAAAAATAAATAAATAAATAAATAATTAACTTATTTTTGGCTGCACTGGGTCTTTGTTGCTGTGTGCGGGCTTTCTCTAGTTGCGGCGAGCGGGGGCTGCTCTTGGTTGCGGTGCACGGACTTCTCATTGCGGTGGCTTCTCTTGTTGCGGAGCACGGGCTCTAGGCGTGCGGGCTTCAGTAGTTGCAGCAGGCGGGCTCAGTAGTTATGGCTCGCGGACTCTAGAGCGCAGGCTCAGTAGCTGTGGCGCACGGGCTTAGTTGTTCCGAGGCATGTGGTATCTTCCCGGACCAGGGATTGAACCTGTGTCCCCTGCATCGACAGGTGGATTCTTAACCACTGTACCACCAGGGAACAGGGAAGTTCCTACCTTGGACTATCTTTTAACTGAGTTCTTTGCTTGAAACCTGTAAAAGCTTTTTGTTTTATTTAGGAGAAAATATAAAATCTTCCTTTTTTTTTTTGGCTGTGCCACGTGGCTTGTATCATCTTAGTTCCACAACCAGAGATTGAACCCGGGCCCACGGCAGTGAAAGTGACGAGTCTTAACCACTGGACTGCCAGGGAATTCCCCAATATAAAATCTTAAACGTGATTTTAAGTTTTTGAGTGACCTGACCTTGTTTTTTGCTTCTCTAACTTCATCTTGTGCCACTCTCCACCTCAGTGGCTGTGCTTCAGAGTGATTGGCACTGTTTTTCCCCGCCACCCCCCCCCCACCCCCCTACAGAGTTTGAGAAAGTTTTTCTTGCCTCAGGGCCTTCACACCTGTTCTTCTCCCCTGGTATGCTTTTCTCCATTTCTGGCTTCTTCACAAGTCTAGCTTTTCTCTGCCTCCCTCTTTTTCTTCTTTAAGAAAATTGAGTATATTCTTCTTTCTAAATATTGGGTATCTACTGGGAGCCAGGACCCATCTGATCTAAAGAAGATCCCCTCTATTTTCGTCTTACAGTATTTGTTATTTTCTGTAATGGCTTTTATAATGACCTGTAATTTTGTACCTGTCTGTTTGTTATATGTCTAGCCTTTCAGCTCCAAGGAGTCAAAGATCATCTCTTTTGTTCACCTTTGTACCCCATCACCTAGTACAGTGCCAGGACCACAGTGAGTGTTGTAAATATTTGCTGAATGAATGAGCTCACATTATCAAGAATTATCAAGCCTTGTCAGTTTTATCTCTGAAGTTATTTCCAAATTTGTTTTTATCTTTCTATCCTCTGTGCTCTGGTTTAGACCATAATTATCTTGTCTCTAGGTTTTTAAATTACCTCTTAACTAGCGTCCTGGCCACCAGTCTTTTTGTTTTGTTTTGTTTTTTTCAGTTTTAAAAATTTTATTGAAGTATAGTTGATTTACAATGTTGTATTAATTTCTGCTGTACAGCAAAGTGACTCAGTTATACACATATATATACATATTCATTTTCATATTCTTTTCCATTATGGTTTATCACAGGATACTGAATATAGTTCCCTGTGCTATATAGTAGGACACTGTTGTTTATCCATCCTGTATATCACAGTTTGCCTCTGCTAATCCCAAACTCCCAATCCATCCGTCCCCCAACCCCTTCTCTCCCTTGGCAACCACAAGTCTGTTCTCTATATCTGTGAGTCTGTTTCTGTTTCATAGATAAGTTCATTTGTGTTATATTTTAGATTCCACATATAAGTGATATCATATGGTATGTGTCTTTCTCTTTCTGACTTACTTCAATTAGTATGATAATCTCTAGGTCCATCCATGTTGCTGCAAATGGCATTATTTCATTCTTTTTATGGCTGAGTAATATTTCATTGTGTATATATATTCCACATCTTCTTTATCCATTCATCTGTCGATGGCCATTTAGGTTGTTTCCATGTCTTGGCTCTTGGAAATAGTGCTGCTGTGAACATAGGGGTACATGTATCTTTTCGATTATAGTTTTGTCTGGATATATGCCTAGGTGTGGGATTGCTGGATCATATGGCAACTCTATTTTTAGTTTTTTGAGGAACCTCCATACTGTTCTCCATAGTGCTGGCCACCAGTCTTTCTGCCCTCTTATTCATCCATTATTCTGCCTGGAGTAATTTTTCTGATCCTGTTACTGTTTTTCTCAAAAGCTATCAGTGTATCCCCATTGCTGGTAGGATAACATGTAAATTGGTTTGTTATTCAGGGAACATTACACTTTGACCCCACCTACTTCTTCAGCCTCATCTCTCTTGACCCTAATCCATCCCTAAAAAGACTGAGTTTACTACGCTTTCATATGTTATATCACTTTGTTCCCTCAGCCTGGAATTCCTTTTTCCTCTGTGCTATTAAAGCTCTTCATTCTTCAAGATCCAACTGGGCTGCCATTTCTTCCATGTAGGCTTGCAGCCCTCATCCACCCATTCATGACTATAAATTCCTTGATGGTATGCTATAGACTAAATGTTTATGTCTCCCCCAAATTCATATATTAAATCCAAATGCCCAAAGTGGTAATATTTGGTGGTGGGGCCTTTGAGAGGTGATTAGGTCATGAGGGTGGAGCCCTCATGAAAAGAATAGTGTCCTTATAAAATAGACCCAGAGAGCTCCCTCTCCCCTTCTGCTATGTGAGAGAGAAAATGGCTATCTATGAACCAGGAAAAGGGTTCTCACCAGACACTGAATCTTCTGGTGCTTTGATTTTGAACTTCTTAGCCTCCAGAACTGTGAGAAGTAAATTTCTTTTGTTTGTAAGCCACCTAGTCTATGGTATTCTGTTATAGCAGCCCAAATGGACTAAGACAGGTAGTACTTTGTTTTGTTCCTTGCTGTATGCTCAGTATCTTGAACAGTGTCTGGCATGTACTAGGCTCTTGATAAATGCTTGTTGAATTATTGAATAAAATAATTTATCCACTCACTCAACAAATATTTATTAAGCTTTTTTGAATTTCCATAGCACTCTTTTGGTCCTGTGCACTATAATTAGATATATAGATGTTCATTTGTTATCCATAGGAACTGATCACTTATAAAATTACTCCCCACTCAGACATCCCTCCCTGCTCACCACTGGGCTCTGTCCTCCTCACTCTTCTTGGCAGTAAGCGCATTTCAAATGGTAGGATAATTAACATCTAACAATATGATGCAAGTAGATTCTAAAATGAAAACTGAAATTTCTGCAAAACATAAAGAATTCTATGAATTTGAAATAAAGCGATATTGGAGAATGGCTTGAACCACACACACAAAAGTCATTGACAAATGAGGATTAGGTAAAATTAGACCAGTTTAAAATTGAAGGAAAAATTAACGTGAGTAATGTCATAATAGGAGATTCAGAGGACAATGATTTGAGTAACAAAGGATTAAGAGAGACCCTTGGCAAAAATTGGTGAAGCTCCTGAATATTTTTACAAAACTGATCCTCTCGTCAACGTGTTCTGAAAGCCAAATGTGAAATGACCGATGTTCTTTGGTTTAAGAATTACCTTAGTGGCAATTATAGCTTAAATTTTGTTAAATTACAAAATTTTGTTTTATACTTATTTTGATAAATTAAAGGCCCCATCTACTTTTTATTTATTTTATTTTATTGTAGTTTTGTCCTTCGTCAGTTAACTTAAGTGGCATTTTTGGGTATTAGTTATACCCAGATAATAAGAATCCCTTTGTATGCACTTGTCCCCCATTAGATTTATTTCCCTGACATTGGGGATTGTGCATTATTCATTATATTCCTATGGGGCCTAGCTCAGAGTCTGGCACATAGGAGATACCTAATAAAGCAAAGGGTTAGGAAGAAGTGAACAGTAATTGAAGAGATTTGGAAAAGTGTCTTGAAAAGGTACTGTTTGGGGAGGGGAGCTAAGATCCCACAAACCGCGCTGTGTGGCTAAAAAAAAAAAAGGTACTGTTTGGTACAGAGTTTGTATGGCAGGTGAGTGAGTAGGGTTTGACTGTTATACTTTGTTATGTCCAAATAGAGAACATCTCTTATTCTTCCTTTTGCTAGCTCCTGCCTAGTGTGTACTTTAATATTCAGAGTCTGGTCTCTGCCTCAATAGCTCTGTTCTCATTGTAATTATTCCTAGAGATTGAGATGGAAATGAGGAAGGCTTTGGGCTGCTGCCTGGGCATCCACATTCAGGAGAATTTAGAAATGCAGAGGGACCAAATGCCATGCCTGACCTAGATGAATCCAGGTCAGCCAATCATTGCTTTCTTGCCTCTCCCTTTGTTCTCTGTGCTGCCAGCCTTCTTTTCTGCAGGAGGTTTATGCTACAGCTGTTTATGCCAATTAATATAATGCTAATATGCCCCTTAATGAAAGCATGGAAACACAGGGTCTTAGCCGGTGGATAAGAACAGTATAGTGTCAGCTTTCAAAGTACCTTTTCACTAACAACAACTGGACTAGGCACCTGAAAACTTTTTGACATTGTTTTTGAAACCGTAGAAACAGAAGCTGAAAGTGACCATTGCTTAGGGAATCTAACCCCTCATTTTATGGCATAAGGAAACAAAAACCCTCAGAGATGGTCAACCTCATGCCACATTAACAGTTCCATGCCTCCTATTTTAACAAAGCTCTATCTCATATAAATATAATTTTGTCCTCTATATTGTGTAGCAGTTAAAAACCTCTGCTACTGACCTAACTTGGAATCCTATGGCCCTGCCAATTCCTGACTCTCTGATCTGGGGGCAGTTACTTAACCTCTGTAGTTTTAGTTTCCTTATCCTTAAAGTGGTATTAACAGTAGCACCTACTTCATAGGTTTGTTACCAGGATTACATGAGGTAATAATTGTAAAGCACTTAGCAGATTCTGGCACAAAACAAGTGCTCAATAAATGGTGGCTATCATAATTATCCATATTACAGGATAGGGAAGTGAAAATGAGCCTAATGACCAGTGCTTTAATTTACAGCCCTGTCCTTGAAACCTTTGTTCCTAATTCTTCTTCAGTTAGAATTTAAGCCTTGTAAAAGCAAGGACCTTGTCTGCTTGCTTCGCTGTTTCCTCAGCACATAAAATAATTTTTAGCATATAGTAGATGCTTAGTAAGTATTTGGTGTATTAATGAATTCTTCTAGAAAAATTTTCTCTGAATAACACCTATTATTAGATACTCTACTGACTTGAAACTTTTTTCTTTACAGTTGTTTATATGAATTTGCACTTGTCTTTGTAGTATTTGTGTTGTATCCTTGATCTTTTCAGATGTCTTTGTTTCTCTCTATACTGGAAATCTTTAAGAGTGGAAGACTGTGATCTCTGCTTTGGGAATTTCCCTATAGCTCCTAATGTAGTAGTTTTTTGTACACAGTTATTAGTGCTTATTAATTACTGACAACTGACTATAAAAATCACTTGTATTCAACATTAATTTTTTAGCAAAACTCAGTATATGCTATAGCATCATTCCCAGCTCTAAGAAGTTGTGAATTTGTAGGGTCAGTCCTTGGTGGCAAGAGGTACTTTATTGCCTTTGTGAATGTTATTCTTTATACTTGAAACACTCCCTCCTTCCTCCTTGCCCCTTCTCTGCCAGACATCATACTGCTCATTCTTCAGGGCTCAGTCTTCCTCTGTCAAGTTGGTTTTCTTCCTTTCTTCTGTGATTAATTCCTCATTATGTAAATCTCTTCATGGAGGAAGTGGGCAACTTTTGCAAATGGGATGATTGTGAAGGAGGACATTCCACACTGAGGGAAGAGTTGATGCAAAGACAAGGAAGGAAAGGGTCAGTTGTTATGCGAACATGATGGCAAATATTATATGTTATCTTTAGTGTAGGGCAGTTTACTGGTCAGGGTTCTTATTAGTGGGGCAAGTAACAGAATCCACTCTAGCAAGTTCAAGGAAAATTGATTTATTAAAGGATACCAGAGAGATGAAAGAGTCTTTGGGAGAATAGAAGAAATGGACCCGGGCTGAGCTTCCAGGAATAAACTTTCCAAACTGCACCAAAGAATAAAGTTCTCAAGGATGCTGCTGTCTTTGCCATGATCTAGAAGCTGCAGAATCAGGCAGCCGTTGCTACAACTGCTAGATCTAGAACTATGCTGCCTCTCTTGCAGTTTGTTCCAGCAAAAGGGGTGTCCTGTGCCCAGTCTCTCCACTCATCTAATACATAGTTACAAATCAGTATCTAGTGTGAGAGCATCTGATTAGCAGACCCTAAATGACTTTTAGAAGGGAGTCTGGGAAATACAGGGTTTTTTTGCTTTCCAATCTCTGCAGTACTCAAAGCTAGAAAGGGGTTAGAATAGGTGTTGAGCAAACCAATTTACAGATTCCACTGTAGAGAGTATTCAGGTGGCTTGTACCATCTTCTATTACCGAATTCTATATCATTTGGAATTCTGTAAGCAGCAATTCTGACTCAAATTTGGCTTATATCATATTGAAATTTATATAAATTGAAAATTATAACAACACAAAAGTAAAAGATTGTGTTACTTATATCCCCAAGCTGCCTTCCGTCATGGTGGTAAATTGATAGAAACAGTTGGAGGGGCTAAGTTTCTTTGTTAACCAGTGGATGAGAGAGATATAGATACATAGACAGAGGGGTGGGGGGAAAGGGAGGGAGACAGGGAGAGAGGCAGAAAGAGGCAGAGAGAGAGACAGAGACAGACACTGACTTCATCTCCCAAAATGGACAAAATTTCCTCTTTAGTGCAATTGGACCACCTTAGGCCACTTACCCATCCCTGAACTACAAGAGTTTCAAGGGATGTGCCAGATGCCAACTGGTTAAGCCTGAGTTCTTGGGCTAATCACTGCAAGGAGAATGGGATTACTATATTTGGTTTGGATGTAGAATGAAGACCTACCCTTGGAGCTAGGTTTGGGGTCAGCTTTCCCTTAGGACAGTGGTTTTCAAAAAGTGGTCACTTGAGGGCTTCCCTGGTGGCGCAGTGGTTGAGAATCTGCCTGCCAATGCAGGGCACACAGGTTCGAGCCCTGGTCTGGGAAGATCCCACGTGCCGCGGAGCAACTGGGCCCATGAGCCACAACTACTGAGCCTGCGCGTCTGGAGCCTGTTCTCCGCAACAAGAGAGGCCGCCATAGTGAGAGGCCCGCGCACCGCGATGAAGAGTGGCCCCCGCTTGCCACAACTAGAGGAAGCCCTCGCACAGAAACGAAGACCCAACACAGCCAAAAATAAATAAATAAATAAAATAAAATAAATTAAAAAAAAAAAAAGTAGTCACTTGGGAACTTGTTAAAAATGCAAATTCTCGGGGCAGGTATCAGACCTACTGAATCGAAAACTCTGGGTGTGGGGCCCAGGAATCTGTGTTTTAACAAGCTCTTCAGGTGATTTTTGACTCTGACAATATGCTAAAATTTGAGAACTGCCTTAGGTACATTGGCTACTGAGGAATGAATACTGGATAAAAATCAGGGCTCTATTGGGAGGGAAGAAGAGGGGAATGGATGCTGGCTAGCCAGTAGCATCCATTTCAAAACTATAAAGGTGAGTAGGGATCAGTTCATGAGGAATCTTTTTTTTTTTTTTTTTAACATCTTTATTGAAGTATAATTGCTTTACAATGGTGTGTTAGTTTCTGCTTTAAAACAAAGTGAATCAGTTATACATATACATATGTTCCCATATCTCTTCCCTCTTGCATCTCCCTCCCTCCCACCCTCCCCATTCCACCCCTCTAGGTGGTCACAAAGCACCCAGCTGATCTCCCTGTGCTATGTGGCTGCTTCCCACTAGCTATCTATTTTACATTTGGTAGTGTATATATGTCCATGCCACTCTCTCACCCTGTCACATCTCACCCCTCCCCCTCCCCATATCCTCAAGTCCATTCTTTAGTAGGTCTGTGTCTTTATTCCCATCTTGCCACTAGGTTCTTCATGACCTTTTTTTTTTTTCCCTTAGATTCCATATATATGTGTTAGCTTACTGTATTTGTTTTTCTCTTTCTGACTTACTTCACTCTGTATGACAGACTCTAACCATGAGGAATCTTGAATGTCTGCCTCACAAGCTTGCTGTGAGGTTTCAGACTAGACAAGGGATATGTGAGAGACCTGTACAGTGAAGGAGGTAGATTATAATAGGGATGAAGTAGAAAGTACATTGAACTTGGAGTCAGAGATTGGGTTCTCATCCTGGTCTTTTTACCTCTTTGAGCTTCAAACTCCTCTTCTGTAAAATAGGGACTATAACTACTGGAGTGTTGGGAGAATTAAATGAACAAAAGTATGTGGAAGCACTTAGTTCATTGTTTAGCGTATTAATAAGTAAATATTTACTGAAAGTGATGATGCTTAGCTAAAGCAGTATGAACTTTATTCCGAGGTCAAAGGGAGGCTTGCTCCCTTAGGATTGTCTTTCTTCTTAAGACAATTTCCTGGTTTCAGGAAACAGTTTCCAATTGTTTCGGATCTGATCATATTCAGATCAGCTCTGGTTTAACTGCATGAGCAATGGTTTTCTGCCTCAGCAGTCTTTTCCTGAGGGAATTATGTGAATTATTTACTTCAGCTGTCACAGGGCTATAGATTTTTCTCTTTGCTTTTATAACTACTATGTATTGGGGGGTGATGTGACCATACATATTTTATGTTCTGCCTTGGCATTTTTAAGAATTTTCTTATGGGAGGTCATTTTAATGTGTAACACTATGCGCTCTTCCTCCTACTTTTTGTTTTTTACACATTTCACATTTTCTAAATATAGAATATTTATAAATTCATATTAGGTTACAATGGGAAAGGTGTTTAGGATTGGTTTGGACTCTCTCCCTTACTTTATATATAAAGAAACTAAGACAGGGAAGTGATTTATCCAGTATTGGGTCCTGCTTCTTGCCCTCTTCTGTTTTCTTGGCACGGAAGAATTACATCTGGGGTTAAATTTCATTTTTTGGTCTATAATATTAAATAGTCAAGAGTCACTGTAAATCGTTTATATCTGATGGGATTTAAAGTCATAAGCCTGGTCTGCTGTAAGTGAAGCAGAGCTGGTGTCCCAACCTAGGAAGATTACCTAGTGAACAGAAGTGTTGTGACTCCAACAGTGGGAAGAAGGGCCCTGCCATGAACACACTCTTCACTCCTAGACATACTTGGCATGTTATTAAATGTGCCACTTAGAGGAGGTGCCAGTGTTGTGTTATTAGGTAGCTTGTGGCCTTTTCTATGTTTACATGTAGGGTGTTCGAAGAAGGAAGGAATGGAATTGAATGGGTAATTTCTACTCTGTGGTGCTGAGCACTTCTCACCTTATCACTACAAATAACAGTTAATTTTTTTTTTTTTCTTTTAGAGAGTTACTGTTGGGTGGCAAGGATACCAGAGAAACTGCTTCTAGTCTTGTTGGTACTAATTAAAACCTAGATTTCCAGCTGAAGGGGAACCTAAGGGTTATCCAATCTAATACCCTTATTTTATGAATGAGAAAACTGAGGCCAAGAGAAGAAAAATTACTCACTTAATATTATACAATTAAAAAAAAATTATACAATAAGTTAGTTCCAGAGTCAGGACCACATCTCAGCCCTTCTGACTCTGTTAAGTATATTTCTACTATACGCTTCTGCAAGGCAGTGAAAGAGGAAATGTGGGGTAGTGAGAAGAGCACAGATTTGAGGGCAAAAGATCTGAGTAAAAGCCATGGCTCTGCCACTTACTGACTTGTTTCTGAGAAAGTAATATCACTTCCTTAAGCACCAGTTTCTTCCTTTGTAAAATAGGATAATGCTGATACTTTCTTACCTGCCTCACAGGGTTATTATCAGAATAACATGTGAGATGCAGTGGATAAAAGGAAGGCCAATTTGCTTATGGATTTCAGCTCCATCACCTATAAACTGTGATTTTTGGGCAAGTCACTTAATTTCTGTGAACACAGTTTTTCCTTTGTAAAATTGGGACAATAGTAGCTCCCTTGCAGAGTTGTTTTGAGGGCATTAGTAAATGTAAAGCATTCAAAAGGGTGCCTGGCACATAAGAGGTGTTCAGTGAGTGTTTGAGATCTTCTCAGATGACTTAGTTCTGTCTTCTCAGAACTGTTCCTCTAAAGGCTTAATATAGATATAGCAGCACTTATTCTGTGGCTTTAAAACTATTTTGTAGAGTCTGATTCAGAGGCTGTAGGTGGGGTAGGGTGTGGGGTTTGCTGTTAGTCAGGTTTCTATTCTGAACTGTAGTGGCCTATGGTCAGGCTCTTCAATCCAGGGAAGGGCCTCTGGAGATGGCAGGCATTGAATATGGTGAATTGATTGAAGAAGAGGTGGAGGAAACTTGGTGGCTGGGAAACTTGGGAGGAAAAATGGAAATGGGATAAGTGGTGCTATTTTTGGTCACCACTGCCTGCAGCCCACAGAATATCAGTATGTCAGGACCTTAATGGTGAAAACTTTTTTCATTATGATCTCAGTCTCTGACACTATAAGTGCCTCAAAGTCATGGGACCATATCTAAGTCCTCTGTTGCTCCGAACACCTGACTTACAGTAGATATACAATGTATTTTTTATTGAAAGAATGAATATCTGAAGTGGAGAACTGCTGTGACCCATAGGGGTCCATAAATCCTTGGTGGCCCCTAATCTCTCACCAGCTCCACCATCAGACATTCTTCTGTGTGCTTTAAATACATTATCTTACCAAATGCTAACAAGTAGCTTTTTGAGTTAAGCTGATGATATTGCCCTCAGTTACACAGATAAAGAATATGGAGTTTAGATAAAGGAAATGACTTGCCTTAGCTAGCAAAGGGTAGATTCAGGATTTGAACCCATGTCTTTATGACTCAAAGATAATCACTGATTGCCGTGTCTGTCTTCCTTACCAAACGGGAGCTTCTTGAAGGCAGGGGTCTTATCTGATTCAAATCTGTTTCCTATTCTCAGTACAGGAACTGAAAAAGAATAATTTTTATTGAACAGTTTATACACTGGAAAGTCGTAGACTCAGAGAGTAGGGCAGTAGGGATGAGGTATTAAGAAACTGTTTCCTAGTCTGCATTATTTGCCTGGGGAGAACCCCAGTCCTCAAGGTGAATTTTTTTTATAACCCATGGGATCAAAAAGGAAAGCATTATATACTGCAGAAATCCATAAGAGTAACTGACGCAAACTTTATAATGCTCTAAAGAACTTAGTGTCTCATTGGGAAAATAACACCTCCTTCACTGTTTTGCCTTGAGGAAAATTGAGATAATACAAGTAAAAGAGCCTGCATGAAGTGTAAAGTGTATGTTAAATTGTTTTTAGGCGTAGCTCTCCCTGCCCTTCTCTGGGCTTCAGTTAACTGTACAGTGAGGTGTTGCACTGGATGACCTCTACGGCTCCCACAACTCAGACATGTAGATAATGGTCTTAAAGCTGTTCCATTGCTTACTTCCTCCGTTAACGTGGTAACAGAGAATTGATGCCTCTGATGTTCTGCATTCTCATTGCCCCTCTTCTTTAAGCCCACTGCCTAGTTTCCCTTAAAGTCTATTGCCTGCTTTAGTTTTCTTTTTAGGCTGTTTCTGTGTGGGCTAGCATTCCCTTTTGAGGTTGAACTGAATTGTGTAAGGCTTCAGGAAGTGGTGGAAGCACCTTCCTCAAACCTGGTTGCACCAAATGCCCATCAAGTCTAGTCCTGTCCTCAAAGAGGAAGAGAAAGCCTGGGTTCCTTAGCCAGTAAATAAGAGTTTCTTCCTTGAGCTCCCCGGGCTAATTTCACCACTTAAAGAATGGACATTTCCTTTTCAATTCCAAATGGCTCACTTTGTACGTGATTAATATTCCTAGGCCATTTTGTGTCACTCTTTAATTTTCATCCACCTTCCTAGGTCTGACCTTTGGGTCATACAAAATAAATTAAAGCTCTCCTCCATATTACAATCCTTTATAATCATAATGGTGATTTTATTTCTGTTCTTCTCTGGTAAATATATTCTTCAAGAGCTTCTCAGATGACTACCTCTCCTTGCCCCTCATACCACTTTTCTCTCAGTAAAATACTCCTATGGGTAGGCCCTTCTTTATGCTAATCTTCTGCTCCTGTGTAACCCATCCACTTCTACTCTCTTAAGTTTTGTCACTGTTGCTTAAATAAGCCATATGTTCTCTTTCATATCTCCCTAACTTGTTTTTCATGGTTTCTTTTGTTTAAGATGTTTTCCTTTGCTTGCTGTGCTTCTACTCAACAACCTTCAAGGCCCAGTTCAGATGTCTCTGTCTCTCATACCTTCCCTGATACTCTCCTTCTGTTTCAGACAGAATTAGTATCCTTTTTTTTCCCCAGTGTTTATGTGATACTTTGTTCCAATGGCTATAACAGCATTTATTGTGTTGTATTATACTTATTTGTACTAATTATATTGGAATTATTTGTTCATCTATCCTGTCTCACCCTAAACATTTACTGAAAACAATCAGCCCTTGGAAGGTTGGAAGTACCTGGTATTTACCAGTTGATCAATAAAAGAAGAAACTAACGTTTATTGAGTGCCTTATTGCTGTGCAAGTTGCCTTATATAGATACTCTCAATCCTTACACTAGTTCTCTCATGTAGGTATTATGTCCATTTTACATATGAAGTAATTGAGGCCCAGAGAGATTAGGACTCAGAGGACTGGGATTCAAACTTGTTTGCTGACTCCAAAGCTTGAGCTGTGTTTAGAACTATTCTTCTGACTCCTAATTCAGTATTCTTTCTGTGCACATCAGAAAAACACAAATTGAGTATGTAGATGTGTTTAATGCAGTGATGGACACGAGTTCAAATGGCAGTAGGGTTCAAATAGCTGTGGCACTCACATTATTGCTGTATTAAGAAATGGCCTTAGAGTCATTAATGCCTTAATTGGTTCTGTAGGCAATTCTGTAATTTGGCATTTAAAATTAAACTGTTTTAGCTGGTTGGCAGATGTAACAACACCTACCTTTGGGCATGTTCTGTTCTAAAAAGGGATGAAAAGCTGCCTCTCTCACACTATCATAGGCAAGGGGGATGAGCTCAGATTTGACCTGAAACACTGTTAGTGCTTTTGAAATCTTTCGTTTCCAAGCTTTGTCATATTTTTGTCAGGTGCTGGTAACCTACATTTTCAGAGCTGTAGAATCAGACAATTGGAACATGAATTGGAATATGGGGTTCTTACCCCAACTGTTTGAACAGCCTAAGCTCTCATCAGGGAGAGCCTAAACACAAAGTACTTTTTGGAGTTGGTAAAGGAGGACAAAAGGTAGACCTTGGGAAACACCTCTGTCTCCTTGTTTTGTGACATAGGCTATTGAGTCATCCTTTTATTCTCTGAAGTCTGACTAATAGCAAATGAGTTACAGAAGGGTAACAAAAATATGAAGACCAAGGTTCAAGCTCTTGTTAGCCCTATGTGAGTTTGAGCAAGTGATTTATACTTCCTAGGCCTGTTCCTTTATGCGTTCTAATCCAGTGATTCTTTCCGGGGGATGTGATCCTGCTGTCCAGGTACCACACATCTCTGCTGCCTAGGGACCATGCAAGGCTCTGGGTTAAAGCTTTTTTTTTGCCATTCTTTTTTTGTTACAAATACCCCATTCATTATGGATACTCTAAAATTTTGTTGAAATGTCTCGTCTTCTGATGTCCCCTCACCCATTCTCTTCCTTGTTTAGGTTTGTACCTTTTTTAAAAAATATATATCTTTAGCGTCATTTTAGTGTGATTTTTGGGGAGAACATAGGTAAATGTGTTTTTAATTTGCCAAATTTAACTAGAAGCAAACTTCAAAGGAAGTTAAAGGAACAGAACGTAAAGTTGCATTTATATATGGAATTGCAAAAACTTCACCATGAGAGTAAATGAGAGGATAGATCTTCCCAGGAGATGTCCTGGGTTCAAATCTTGGCTTCATCATCTACTAGGTATATGGCCTTGGATAAGTTACCTTCCTGTGACTCATTTTTGAGATTGAAAATTTTTTTAAAAAGAGAAAAGTTATATCAGAAGTTGCACTGAACAGGGAATCAAAACATGAGTTTGCTTGTAGCAGATTATGGGACCTTGACCAAATCCTTTCCCCTTTTTGGACCTCAGTTTCCCTCTCTGTAAAATGAGGAAGTTGGCTGGGTGCCCTCTGAGTTAAGGAGTCTGAGATTTTCCTGATTCCTGAAGAGCACAGATCCTTTAATGCTAACTTCCAGCCCCTTGTTCAGGATGATTAAGGCCTTAGGACTCAGACAAACAGGACTGGGTGTTTTAAAGTCTGTCTGAACTGGCCTACCATATCGACCACCACATGATACTTGAAAAAAATGAGGAATCACAGTGTGGAAATCCATGGCTCTTAGACAATACACAGTAAACAGGCAGCTATTTGAAAATATTTCACCTTTTTTTTCTTTTCCTCCTGGTATTAAGATAAGCCAGGGTAACTGAGGTCTTAGCATGAGAAGAAGCAGCTTTTTGCTTTTTGCAGCCATGATTATTGTGTGTCTGCTCTAGCAAGACAGAGAGAGACACTAGAATTACTGTAACATTCAGTGTTGAAAATATAATAGAGGGATGTACAAAGTATTATCTAAGCAAGAAGGGGGAAGGGAGGAGGAGAGGCAGTAAAGACTCCATAGAGGAGGTGACACTTGAGTGTGAAATGAACAGGAGTTCACCAGTTTGAAAATGTGTTGATGTCTTTTAGTGTTGCTCTGCCCTTTCTCTGGACTTCAGCACAAACCTAGAGGACTCCTTTAGGAAGTCATTGGAGCCTAATGGGAACTGAGAAGTTCTTTGGAAGTCTGAGTTAGTGTTTTTCTGATGCTGGCTTAGACTTCTCTTTATACTAGTGGCGACGTGGAACAACAAGATACTTGGCCAGACTGTTGTTCTTAGTCTGAGGTTTGGGTACTATTAATACATTTATGTCAGTTAAGCAGAAAGCAGTGTCTGCCCTTTTGAGAGCTACTGGAGTGAATTTCTGAGAACTGTTTGGAATCTCTACTTCCTATCATCCCAGGCAGCTGTGGGGTCTTCAGGACCTAACCTATTTAAGGTGCCTCAATGTTTAATTCTGTTAAAGTATCTGACCAGTATATTTTCTTTTTGGACTAAAAATTGGTACTGTTTTGATGTTGCTACTTTTTTTTTCTCAACCTTCGATGTACTTATAGCCTAGTGGTGGGTGGGTGGGTGGGTAGTGAGAAGGAGCCCTGTAAACCAATAACTAATACAATGGGCAAGGGAGAATGTGGCATTTACCATAAAAGAGAGAGAAATGATATTGTATACATTGAAGAAGATATTAGTTCAGGACTGCACTAGATGGTCTGTAAGCTCTCTTCCAGTCCCAAACAGTACATGATTCTATGATTTTGTGAAATTTTTATTTATGGGTACTAGAGAGTATGCGGTATTATCTATATAATAGATATATAAAAAGCTCATGAAAAAGAATGTTGATTTTAAAATAGCTAATTCCAATGTGACAGAATTATAGAAGTAGGAAAAGTGATTTTCTGGTTATCAAATTCTGAAACAACCAGCAGTGGTTGTTGAACATTTTCCAGAAAGTAATCAAGTGAACAAATGTTTCCTGAATACTTTTTCCGAGGTCAGTCTTTCCCTAAGAGTGGTAGATGATACAAAAGATGTATAAAATGGTGTTCCTCTCCTTGAGAGGCTTTGCTTTCATTAGGAAGGTAGGATGCATATAATAAAAAAAAAATTAAACAGTTCCACCAAATAAACTGGGTACAAACTTTGAGAATTTAGTGAAAGGTAGATGATTAGTTTCCTAGGGCTGCTGTAACAAAGTACCACAAACTGGTTGGCTTAGAACAACAGAAAGTTATAACCTTACAATTTTGGAAACCAAAAGTCTGAAATCAAGGTGTTGGCAGGGCCATGCTCCCCATGAAGGTACAAGGGAAGGATCTGTTCCAGTCCTCTCCTTAGCTTCTGGAAGTCTCAGGCATTCCTTGGCTTGTAGATGAACATCTTCTCCCTGTGTCTCTTCACAGTCTTCTCTCTGTGTGTATGTCTCTTGTGTCAAAATTCCCCCTTCTTATAAGGACACCAGCTGTATTGGGTTAGGGCTGACCCTCATGACCTCATTTTAATTTGATTACCTCTGTAAAGACCCTATTTCCAAATAAAGTCGCATTCTGATGTACTAGTGGTTAGGACTTCGACAAATCTTTTTTTGGGAGACACAATTTAAACCCGAAACAATGGGCTTGATGGTTAAGGAAAGAACTTGGTCAGGTAAGACTTGAATTAGCAGAGAGAAGTGGAGATATTATGAGACAATTCTTTGCAGTATCCAAACCCTCATTAGAGGATGCTCCAGGAAATTCATCTTAGTGGAACCAAGGAGTTCTGAGATCCCCAAGAAGGGACATTTAGAGATAAAACATACTTCAATTTTTTTCTTAGTTGTTTTGTTCACAGTATACTCTTGTGGGCAGCTTTTCTCTTTCTATAAGCAATTTTATTGCTGCATATCACATAACCAGTCTTGACCATTAAGATATTGATTGCATGGTGCATAAAAATTTATTCTAGGTAACAGAAATTAAATTATTTTAACTTAGATAGTTGTTTATAATAATAGAAGTTGTTTTGCTTTGTAAATGCAATGAATTTACAGAAAAGTAGATGACTTCACTCAGAGAATTTCACATTAGGAAATGAGGGTGGATCATGACATTTCTCAGCCTGTGGCTCTTGGGGTTAGGGCAGTAGTTCTCAAGTGTGGCTAGTCCTAGAAGGCTTAAAAATACATTGATACTCAGATCCCTGCCCCCCCCCTCCCCCCAGGACCAAATAAATTAAATTTTTTTGCGGGGGGAGGAGGGGGCAGGGGTAGTTATGGGGCCCAGGCATTAGTGTTTTTTAAAAGTTCTCCAGGTTTGCATATCTGGTTTGTATATCCAGGTTGTAGCTCACTGCATTAGGGGAATAAGAAGTAAATTGGATTCTTGTCTTTGTTGTGACCTTTGAGCATTCCCTAAACCTTTTGAGTCTCAGGTACTTCTGAGAATAAAGAAATCTAGGTATATTATCTCTGGCATGTACCAGCTGTCTAATAACCATGGGCAAATTACTGGAATTCTTTCTTAGTCTCAGTTTTTTCATTTATAGAATGGAGATTATTAAAACTACCTTCCAGGGTTGCTGTGACAATCAAATATTTGTGGGTACTTCAGAATGCTTTGTAGATTCCAAAGTACTATGTAAATCTGAGGGTTTTAAAAATTTTCAATGACAAATAACTTGTCCAAGGTGTTACAATTGCTTGGTGCCCTAGACAGGACCAGACTCTACATCTCCTGAATCTTTTAATTTCCCCATTAACTTGAAAGGTGATTTTTCTTCCTGTCTCTTTCACTTTTTCAGCTCTTTTGTTAAGTTGTGCCTGTATGCCTTCTGTATTGGATACTTTCAGGCTCCTTGGTGTCGTGAACAGCATATTGGTTTAGTGGAAAGAACATGGTCTTTGGAGTTGCATGGATATGAAGTTCAGTCCTGACTCCATTACTAACCAAATCATTTTAACCTCTTTCAGTTTCTCTATGGGTTAAATGTAGCATTAAATGAGAAAATAATGTGATAACATTTAGCACTATGCTTGATATGTAGTATCAAGCACTGATAATTTTTTCCTATTGTTATTATGAGAGGCAGTGATAGAGGGGATACTTTTAATACAGTTGGATAAGTGGCCTAGAAGAGGCCTGTCCATTTGACTTCATGGAGCAGAGTCATGTCCTTTTAGTTGCTGTTGGGTGTGGGCTTGGTGGGTTACCTTCCAGGGTCTTTGTAACAACTTTAATTTGTATAGTTCCAACTATTTTAAAGATACTTTTACAAACTATTCCCATTTAATCCTCACAATACTCTGCAAGGAAAATGTCACTATATATTCAACAAGGAAATCACAGGTAAGAGAGATGAAGTGACTTGCAACTGGTCACCTTATGAATAAGCAATGGAGACAGTTATTATTTAAGGAGATGCCCCAACCCTTGAGGCCTTGGGTTTTGTTTCAGAGGGACTTTTGGTTTCATAACGGGCTTTCTGATGTAAACCCAGGAAACCTTAGTTTTGTGGTTGTATTAGTTATCTATTGCTGTGTAAATAAATTGCCTCTGAAACTTAGCAGCTTAAAAAATAAACATTTATCATCTCACACAGTCTCTAAGCGTGAGGAATCTGAGAGTGGCTAGGCTGAGTGGTTCTGGCTCAGTGTCTCTAATGAGGTTACAGTCAAGCTGTTACCCAGGGTTGCAGGTATCTGGAGGCTCAACTGGGCCTAGTGGATCCCCTTCCACACTCACTCGTCTGGTTGTTGGCCAGCCTCAGTTTCTTGCTGGCTGTTAACAGGCTGACATCTTCAGTTCCTTGCCACGTGGCCTCTCCATAGGGCAGCTTACAACATGTCACCTGGCTTCCCCACAGCAAGTGATCAGAGAGAGGAGAGAACAACCAAAACAGAAGGTGCAATGTCTTTTATAATCTGATTTCAGAAGTGACATGCCGTCACTTCTACTGTATTCTTTTGATCATACATACTGACCCTTCTACCAAGTAGGAAAGGTTACACAGGGTGCAAATACCAGGAGGCAGGGTATTTTTCTTGGAGGCTAGCTACCACAGTTGTAGAAAATCTTTGAGGCCTAGCCTATACACATCATTTATTAAGGAGTTAACCGTAATGTACAGGTGCAGATTCTGTTCCATGTTTCATGCATGGTGGATGCCAGGAGAATTCCCATATGTCTTTAAGGGATAGTTTCTCAGGACACAGGGAGCAGGGAATCCTTCAGAAGCCTCCTGAGTCTCAATTATCTACTGTCAGTCTAAGTTGGTGACATAATCATGCCTGTTTTTATAGATATTCAGACACTTTACTGAGGGGTTGGGAACACGAGAGGATTTCTTTGCTGTTGGATGCTGCTGTATGTGGTGAAATTGTCCTTAGAAGTCTGAGCATTACAATTATTTTACCCTTAGAGAAATTTCGCTGAGGGAACTGTACAGGCCTGTGCACTTAGTGCCTTTCAAAATGCTTTCATATTCATTTTCATGTGATTATCCCAAAGGAGTAGTGTGATGATATGGGAAATCGACCGCCCTGTAAGTCAGCACATCTGAATTTGAGTTCCAGCTTTCGCACTAACTGACTGTGTGATCTTGACAAAGACATGTTTTCTCTGGACCCTAGTTTCCTTAAGTGTAACATGGTAGTGTTAAACTAGAGTCTCAGGGTTTTGAAGTGCAACCTCACAGAATATGGGGGTGAGATTAGGAAGAGGAAAGAGGCTGAGGAAGTAGAACTTCCCCATCTCCTTTTCAGCCAGAGCAGTTCTACTTTTTATCTGTTTAAGTATTGGTGTTTCCATAAGATTTGATTGGAAGAAGAGGTTGAGAGGCTTTAAAAAAAGCTTGGAAATCCCTGGATTGAGTGATCTCAAAAGACTTCTCTGTGTAAAGAAAGGGGTTGGTTTATCCGCTGCCACTGGGTAAGCAGTTGCCTCAGGGGTGCTGGAGTACCCTCCTTTCTGCATTTCTACAACAGAACAGTGGGCCTGGATGTCTCCTAAGACATTTGTTCCCTAAGACACTGGTGCTTAGCAGTGCAGTTCCTAAGAAACTTAGACTTTTTTCTCACCCTTTCCTCTTTAGTTTTTTGTTTTAGGCCAGTGTTGGGAGAGGTGGACATTCATTGCCGATGGCTGCATCTTCCACTTCTAAGGTGGTGTAGCTTCTTCAGGAATCAGGATCCAGATCTAGGAGAGTGAAGGCCATCTTTGGAGAGGTAGAGGTCATGGAACAGACTTCCTGGAAGAGGAGGGGCTAGATGAGTCAGCAGCAAGTGAGAGGGCTGGTTTTCTAAGTTGACCTCTGCCTCCTTTGAATTATTTAGATGTAAACATACTTTCCCTGGCCTATAATTTGTCCCCAAGCCCGTCTATCTTTTGTAGACTAAACTAATGGAGTGGGTAGGGGTGGGAGGTATTGAGATGAATTTTGCTTCCAACATTGAGAAGGGCTCTTGTCTTTTGGAGACTCCAGCACTTTTTGTTATTTTCCTGTTTGCTGTAGAAAGCAGATCTTTCCAGCTGATTGAAGCTAATCTCTAGCAATCTTTCCCCTATTCTTTGGTCTCTTACTTTCCAGATAAATATTCTTTTTGGAAAATAAACCTGGAAATGAATGGTTTAGTGGAACGAGGCCTAGATTTAAGAATCAGTAGCTTTGGCTGAAACTCCAGCGCTCCCACTTACCTGTGTGACCTTGGGCAAGTTTCTTAACCTTTCTCAGTTTGTCTCCTCATATGTAAACTAGCATTGCTGTGAAGATTAAAGGAGATAAGCAGGTAAAGTACTGTACCTGCCCCATAATACGTGCTTACTAGTTGCTAAGTTTTTTTTTTTTTAACATCTTCATTGGAGTATAATTTCTTTACAATGGTGTGTTAGTTTCTGCTTTATAACAAAGTGAATCAGCTATACATATACATATATCCCCATATTTCCTCCCTCTTGCATCTGCCTCCCACCCTCCCTATCCCACCCCTCTAGGTGGTCACAAAGCACCCAGCTGATCTCCCTGTGCTATGGGGCTGCTTCCCACTAGCTATCTATTTTACATTTGGTAGTGTATATATGTCCATGCCACTCTCTCACTTTGACCCAGCTTACCCTTTCCCCTCCTTGTGTCCTCAAGTCCATTCTCTATGTCTGTGTCTTTATTCCTGTCCTGCCCTAGGTTCTTCAAAACCATTTTTTTTTTAGATTCCATATATATGTGTTAGCGTACGGTATTTGTTTTTCTCTTTCTGACTTACTTGACTCTGTATGACAGGCTCTAGGTCCATCCACCTCACTACAAATAACTCAATTTTGTTTCTTTCTTTGGATGAGTAATATTCCATTGTATATATGTGCCACATCTTCTTTATCTATTCATCTGTCAGTGGGCACTTAGGTTGCTTCCATGTGCTGGCTATTGTAAATAGTGCTGCAGTGAACATTGGGGTACATGATTCTTTTTGAATTATGGTTTTCTCAGGATATATGCCCAGTAGTGGGATTGCTGGGTCATATGGTAGTTCTCTTTTTAGTTTTTTAAGGCCCCTCCATACTGTTCTCCATAGTGGCTGTATCAATTTACATTCCCACCAACAGTGCAAGAGGGTTCCCTTTTCTCCACACCCTCTCCAGCATTTATTGTTTGTAGACTTTTTGATGATGACTATTCTGACCAGTGTGAGGTGATACCTCATTGTAGTTTGGATTTTCATTTCTCTAATGATTAGTGATGTTGAGCATCCTTTCATGTGTTTGTTGGCAATGTGTATATCTTCTTTGGAGAAATGTCTATTTAGGTCTTCTGCCCATTTTTTGGATTGGGTTGTTTGTTTTTTTGATATTAAGCTGCATGAGCTGCTTTTATATTTTGGAGATTAATCCTTTGTCAGTTGCTTCATTTGCAAATATTTTCTCCCATTCTGAGGTTGTCTTTTCAACTTGTTTATGGTTTCCTTTGCTGTGCAAAAGCTTTTAAGTTTCATTAGGTCCCATTTGTTTATATTTGTTTTTATTTCCCTTTCTCTAGGAGGTGGGTCAAAAAGGATCTTGCTATGATTTATGTCATAGAGTGTTCTGCCTATGTTTTCCTCTCAGAGTTTTATAGTGTCTGGCCATACATTTAGGTCTTTAATCCATTTTGAGTTTATTTTTGTGTATGGTGTTAGGGAGTGTTCTAATTTCATTCTTTTACATGTAGCTGTCCAGTTTTCCCAGCACCACTTATTGAAGAGGCTGTCTTTTCTCCATTGTATATTCTTGCCTCCTTTATCAAAAATAAGGTAACCATATGTGTGTGGGTTTATCTCTGGGCTTTCTATCCTGTTGCATTGATCTATGTATCTGTGTTTGTGCCAGTACCATACTGTCTTGATTACTGTAGCTTTGTAGTATAGTCTGAAGTCAGGGAGCCTGATTCCTCCAGCTCCATTTTTCTTTCCCAAGATAGCTTTGGCTATTCGGGGTCTTTTGTGTTTCCATACAAATTGTGCAATTTTTTGTTCTAGTTCTGTGAAAAATGCCATTGGTAGTTTGATAGGGATTGCATTGAATCTGTAGATTGCTTTGGGCAGTATAGTCATTTTCACAATGTTGATTCTTCCAAGCCAAGAACATGGTATATGTCTCCATCTGTTTGTATCATCTTTAATTTCTTTCATCAGTGTCTTATAGTTTTCTGCATAGAGGTCTTTTGTCTCCTTAGGTAGGTTTATTCCTAGGTATTTTGTTCTTTTTGTTGCAGTGGTAAATGGGAGTGTTTCCTTAATTTCTCTTTCATATTTTTCATCATTAGTGTATAGGAATGCAAGGGATTTCTGTGCATTAATTTTGTATCCTGCAACTTTACTAAATTCATTGATTAGCTGTAGTAGTTTTCTGGTAGCATCTTTAGGATTCTCTATGTATAGTATCATGTCATCTGCAAACAGTGACAGCTTTACTTCTTCTTTTCCGATTTGGATTCCTTTTATTTCTTGTTCTTCTCTGTTTGCTCTGGCTAAAACTTCCAAAACTATGTTGAATAATAGTGGCAAGAGTGGACAACGTTGTCTTGTTCCTGATCTTAGAGGAAATGGTTTCAGCTTTTTACCATTCAGAACGATGTTGGCGTGGGTTTGTCATATATGGCCTTTATTATGTTGAGGTAAGTTTCCTCTATGCCTACTTTCTTGAGGGTTTTTATCATAAATGGGTGTTGAATTTTGTCGAAAGCTTTCTCAGCATCTATTGAGATGATCATATGGTTTTTCTCCTTTAATTTGTTAATATGGTTTATCACATTGATTGATTTGCATATATTGAAGAATCGTTGCATTCCTGGGATAAACCCTACTTGATCATGGTTTATGATCCTTTTGATGTGCTGTTGGATTCTGTTTGCTCGTATTGTGTTGCAGATTTTTGTATCTATGTTCATCAGTGATACTGGCCTGTAGTTTTCTTTCTTTTTGACATCTTTGTCTGGTTTTGGTATCAGGGTGATGGTGGCCTCGTAGAATGAGTTTGGGAGTGTTCCTCCCTCTGCAATATTTTGGAAGAGTTTGAGAAGGATAGGTGTTATCTCTTCTCTAAATATTTGATAGAATTTGCCTGTGAAGCCGTCTGGTCCTGGGCTTTTGTTTGTTGGAAGATTTTTAATCACAGTTTCAATTTCAGTGCTTGTGAGTAGTTTGTTTATACTTTCTGTTTCTTCCTGGTTCAGTCTCGGAAGGTTGTGCTTTTCTAAGAATTTGTCCATTTCTTCCAGATTGTCCATTTTATTGGCATATAGTTGCTTGTAGTAATTTCTCATGATCCTTTGTATTTCTGCAGTGTCACTTCTTTTTCATTTGAAATTCTATTGATTTGAGTCTTTTCCCTTTTTTTCTTGTTGAGCCTGGCTAATGGTTCATCAATTTTGTTTATCTTCTTAAAGAACCAGCTTTTAGTTTTATTGATCTTTGCTATTGTTTCCTTCATTTCTTTTTCATTTCTTTCTGATCTCATCTTTATGATTTCTTTCCTTCTGCTAACTTTGGGTTTTTTTTTTTTTTTAATTTTTTTTTTTTTTAATAGCTACTTTATTTATTTATTTCTTTATTTTTGGCTGTGTTGGGTCTTCAGTTCGTGCGAGGGCTTTCTCTAGTTACGGCAAGTGGGGGCCACTCTTCATCGCGGTGCAGGGACCGCTCTTCATCGCGGTGTGCGGGCCTCTCACTATCGCGGCCCCTACTTTGGGGTTTTTTTGTTCTTCTTTCTCTAATTGCTTTAAGTGTAAGTTTAGGTTGTTTATTTGAGATGTTTCTTGTTTCTTGAGGTAGGATTGTATTGCTATAAAGTTCCCTCTTAGAACTGCTTTTGCTGCATCCCATAGGTTTTGGGTCATTGTGTTTTCATTGTCATTTGTTTCTAGGTAGTTTTTGATTTCCTCTTTGATTTTTTAGTGATCTCTTGGTTATTTAGCAGTGTATTGTTTAGCCTCCATGTGTTCGTATTTTTTCAGTTTTTTTCCTGTAATTGATATGTAGTTTCATAGCATTGTGGTCGGAAAAGATACTTGATATGATTTCAATTTTCTTAAATTTACCAAGGGTTGATTTGTGATGCAGGATATGATCTATCCTGGAGAATGTTCCATGGGCACTTGAGGAGAAAGTGTATTCTGTTGTTTTTGGATGGAATGTCCTATAAATATCAATTAAGTCCATCTTGTTTAATGTATCATTTAAAGCTGTGTTTCCTTATTTATTTTCATTTTGATGATCTGTCCATTGATGAAAGTGGGGTGTTAAAATCCCCTACTATTATTGTGTTACTGTTGATTTCCCCTTTATGACTGTTACCATTTGCCTTATGTATTGAGGTGCTCCTATGTTGGGTGCATAAATATTTACAATTGTTATATCTTCTTCTTGGATTGATCCCTTGATCATTATGTAGTATCCTTCATTATCTCTTATAAGAGTCTTTATTTTAAAGTCTGTTTTGTCTGATATGAGAACTGCTACTCCAGCTTTCTTTTGATTTCCATTTACATGGAATATCTTTTTCCATCCCCTCACTTTCAGTCTGTATGTGTCCCTAGGTCAGCATATATACGGGTCTTGTTTCTGTAGCCATTCAGCCAGTCTATGTCTTTTGGTTGGAGCATTTAATCCATTTATGTTTAAGGTAGTTATCGATATTTATGTTCTATTACCATTTTCTTAATTGTTTTGGGTTTGTTATTGTAGGTCTTTTCCTTCTCTTGTGGTTCCTGCCTAGAGAAGTTCCTTTAGCATTTGTTGTAAAGCTGGTTTGGTGGTGCTGAATTCTCTTAGCTTTTCCTTCTCTGTAAAGGTTTTAATTTCTCTGTCGAATCTGAATGAGATCCTTGCTGGGTAGAGTAATCTTGGTTGTAGGTTTTTCCCTTTCATAACTTTAAATATGTCCTGCCACTCCATTCTGGCTTGCAGAGTTTCTGCTGAAAGATCAGCTGTTAGCCTTATGGGAAATCCCTTGTATGTTATTTGTTGTTTTTCCCTTGCTGCTTTTACTATTTTTTCTTTGTATTTAATTTTTGATAGTTTGATTAATATGTGGCTTGGTGTGTTTCTCCTTGGATTTATCCTGTATGGGACTCTCTGCACTTCCTGGACTTGATTGACTATTTGCTTTCCCTTATTAGGGAAGTTTTCAACTATAATCTCTTCAAATATTTTTTCAGTCCCTTTCTTTTTCTCTTCTTCTTCTGGGAGCCCTATAATTCAAATGTTGGTGTGTTTAATGTTGTCCCAGAGGTCTCTGAGACTGTTGTCAATTCTTTTCATTCTTTTTTCTTTATTCTGCTCTGTGGTAGTTATTTCTACTATTTTATCTTCCAGGTCACTTATCCGTTTTTCTGCCTCAGTTATTGTGCTATTGATTCCTTCTATAGAATTTTTAATTTCATTTATTGTGTTGTTCATCATTGTTTGTTTGCTCTTTAGTTCTTCTAGGTCCTTGTTAAATGTTTCTTTTATTTTCTTCATTCTCTTTCCAAGAATTTGGATCATCTTTACTATCATTACTCTGAATTCTTTTTCAGGTAGACTGCCTATTTCCTCTTCATGTGTTTTTTTTTTTTTTTTTTTTTTAAAGGATTTTCTTATTTGTTTATTTATTTATTTATTTATTTATTTTTGGCTGTGTTGGGTCTTCGGTTCGTGCGAGGGCTTTCTCCAGTTGCGGCAAGCGGGGGCCACTCTTCATCGCGGTGCGGGGACCGCTCTTCATCGTGGTGCGCGGGCCTTTCTCTATCGCGGCCCCTCCCATCGCGGGGCACAGGCTCCAGACGCGCAGGCTCAGCAATTGTGGCTCATGGGCCCAGCTGCTCCGTGGCATGTGGGATCTTCCCAGACCAGGGCTCGAACCCGTGTCCCCTGCATTAGCAGGCAGATTCTCAACCACTGCGCCACCAGGGAAGCCCCTCTTCATGTGTTTTGTCTGGTGGGTTTTTACCTTGCTCCTTCATCTGCTGTGTGTTTCTCTGTCTTCTCATTTTGCTTAACTTATTGTGTTTGGGGTCTCCTTTTTGTAGGCTGCAGGTTGGTAGTTCCCGTTGTTTTTGGTGTCTGCCCCCAGTGTGTAAGGTTGGTTCAGTGGGTTGTGTAGGCTTATTGGTGGAGGGGAGTGGTGCCTGTGTTCTGGTGGATGAGGCTGGGTGTTGTCTTTCTGGTGGGCAGCACCACATCTATTGGTGTGTTTTGGGGTGTCTGTGAACTTAGTATGTAAGTTTTTAATTATTGTTATTTTTGTACTACCTGTTTGAGAATTTAGAATAGATGCTAATTATAAGAATACCAGTTTCTTATAATTTGTTAGAATAACAAAACTAATACTAGAAGAAGTTGTACAGATCATCTTATATATTTGTTTTACAGTTAGTACATTTTATAGTTGGAATTGTTCGGGCTCAGAGTGAAGCAGTAAATGGCCCAAGGTCGCCCAGTGATGGCATCAGGGACTCAGTTTACAACAAGTGATTCTCCAATGACAGGAGTATCTTAGGCCAATCTGGGTGCCTGGGGCTAGATTAGATATTCACACTAGGTCCCTAACTTTATGCTTTGAGGGCCAGCAATCTGTGTGCCTTGAGAAACCGGTGGCTCCCTTGAGTTTGCATATGGCTGGGTGGAGCCAATCTCATAATTTCATACTGTCCTAGGAGAGAAGTATTCCCTGGTGTGGACCTGGGTCCCTGCAGATATACCTGGTGGTTTTTTCCTTGACAACTTAACCCCTCATTTCCTCTTCATAAGTTGAAGACAAATCCTGAAAAGGGGAGGGTCGTATGGCCATGATGTCTCTGGAAGTGAATGACCTAGTGTGCTGTGATGGAAACACAGAAAGAAGAAGGGAAAGGGAATGGAAAAGAAAACTCCTTGGGTGTTTTTTTCCCTCCAGAATCTGCTAATCTTTCTGTTGTGTGAGGAGAGAATTGTAGAATTTTAGGACTGAAAGTTCCCTTTAAGGGCATCTAACACAGCCTTTACCCCATGTTTAACTTTCTTCTGCAAAGTTCCTGTCAAGTATTTCTCCAGTATCTGCTTGCATACTTTCATGATGGAGAGCTCTCTATTGCTAGAGGCAGTCATTTCCATGGCTTGACATTTTGGCTCTTAAAACTAAAATCTGCTGCTCTGTGGCTTCTAATCACTGACCTCTCACATAAGGGCGTTTAGGCTCAGGCAGATGAAATGGTGTATATCAGGCGATTGTGTGTGCATCTTCCATTCTACTGCCAGCTAAGGGGATCAGGCAAGACAGAGACCCATGAGCTCAGTTCTGGAGCCTCAGATTCAACCTTGTGTCTTTGTGGGTGAGTGATTTTTATTAAAACTATTTATTCTTTTTTGTGGGCTTGCTGAGTTTATTAGTACTAGAATCATTAGAATTTATTATTATTAGAATTTATTAATACTAGAAAGAAACTTGCTGATCATATGTCCTGTTTTCATTACCATTTTATGGATTAGTAACTGTGTTCCAGAGGGTAGAGACATCTGCCCAAAGTTATACACAGAAATTCTGTGATAGAACTGGGATTAGGACCCTGGTTTCCTGGCAGCCAGTCCTGGATGCCTTTTCATAGACAGCTCTTACAGAGAAGCTATACCAAACTCTAAAACTTTTTTTTTTTTTAGTGCCATGTGGCTGGGTACCTTGAGATTTTTATTAGGAGAGACAGAATCAGTTAAAAATTATATAGATTTCCGTCTAAAAATATCATGCTGTTTTTCCCCATCACAAGACAATGTAGAAGGATTCCATCAACAAATATTTATAGGGCACCTATAGGAGCTCATTTGCCACATTCTTGAAAATGTCCATTTCAGGTCACAATTCAGAAATCTTTAGTTTGTGAAGTTTCCAAACCATTCCCTCCCCCTGACCCCCATGCCTCATGGAAATGTTCCTTATTATAGAACTTTTCATGCTGTGTGGGCAATATAGTATGGTGAAAAGAATATGAATATTGGATTCAAACAGGCAGACCTGGGTTGGATCTTGGCTCCAGTAATTCATGTAGAGTGCTTATCAAAGTGCTAGACACGTAATAAGAGTTCCTGAAATGTTGCCTACTGTTATTGTAATTATTTTTATTGTTACGCATGTCTTATTTCTCCCTTTAACCTGGGAGCTCTCAAGGGAAGTGTTTGGTTTTTTTTTGAAGCTGTACCTCATAACCCATGGGTTGCGGATTTAACATAGTACGCTGGACCAGCATTTTTAAAAAGTAAAAAAAAAAAAAAAGTCAAATATAATATACCAGAGAAAATATCAGAATATACTGTATATACAAAGAGCAAGGATTGTCTTTTTTTTTTTTTTTAAATTGAAGTATAGCTGATTTTTTTAAAATTAATTAATTAATTAATTTTTGGCTGTGTTGGGTCTTCGTTTCTGTGCAAGGGCTTTCTCTAGTTGTGGCAAGCGGGGTCCACTCTTCATCGCGGTGCGCGGGCCTCTCACTATCGCGGCCTCTCTTATTGCAGAGCACAGGCTCCAGACGCGCAAGCTCAGCAGTTGTGGCTCACGGGCCTAGTTGCTCCGCGGCATGTGTGATCTTCCCAGGCCAGGGCTCGAACCCGTGTCCCCTGCATTGGCAGGCAGATTCTCAACCACTGCGCCACCAGGGAAGCCCAAGGATTGTCTTTTGAAACTTTTGTCTCAGTTTTATATTTACAGGTGTGTGTGTGGACATACGCATGTGTGTGTATGTACTGGGATTCCATCTGAATTGTATTCTTATTGTAGATTGTAGTCAAAACAGTTTGATAAACCCTGCTTTAGGGAAGAGACTGCTATTTATATCTTTTATTCACAGGATCCAGCACAGGGTCTGGAACAAATCTGATTCACATGTAACTAAGAAAAGGCACCCTGAAATTAGTTGCTTAATATATGATACAGACAGTAAATGCGATACAGGTTCAAAGAAAGGGGAAACTGTCTTGAGAAACAACTTAGTAAAGTAGTTGAGAGCTTAGGTTTTTGGTATCTGAAAGATGTAGGGGTAAATTGCAGCTGTGCTACTTATCGGCTAAGGCAATAGGCAAGTAAGTTACTAACCTCTGCTATCTTCATTTTCTTCATCTCTGAAATGGGGATAGCGTTTCCCTGGTGACGCAGTGGTTAAGAATCTGCCTGCCAATGCAGGGGACACGGGTTCGAATCCTGGTCTGGGAAGATCCCACGTGCTGCTGCAGAGCAACTAAGCCTATGCGCCACAACTACTGAGCTTGCGCTCTAGAGCTCGCGAGCCACAGCTACTGAGCCCGCGTGCCACAACTACTGAAGCCTGCACGCTTAGAGCCTGTGCTCCACAACAAAACACCACAATGAGAAGCCCGCGAACCGCAACAAAGAGTAGCCCCTGCTTGCTGCAACTAGAGAAAACCCACGCACTGCAACTAGAGAAAACCCGCACGCAGCAAGGAAGACCCAATGCAGCCAAACATAAATAAAAATAAAATAAATAAATTTATTAAAAAAAAATAAAATGGGGATAAATAATTACCTCAAGTTGTGAAGATTAAATGAGATAAAGTTACTATAGTGGCTGGCTCATAATGAACTCTTGCTTAATATTTTCATGGACTGAAGTGGTCATCAGAGGCTTTTTTGAGGAGGCAGGCATTTGTCCTTGAAGTACTGGTAAGAATTAGATGTGGGAAATGTTCGAGAAGTCTTGTGTGTGGCAGAGTACTCTGTTAAAGCTCTCAGTGTTTTTCTCTTATGTATCCTTTCTCCATGTTTTCCCCACCAAGATACCACAGTCGTTTTTCTCTTCAAAACCACTTCCTGGGGAGAAAGTCCAATGTAAGTTCTTACAACTTGCCTTTGGCCCCTTCCGGAGACCAGTTCATTCCCATAGACAAGGAAAAGGAGATTAATCCAAGTTGTCTGACCCAAGTTATACTTTCAGGCAGAACGCCTGCCTAACCTCGGGAGAGAGCAGTGACCAAAGCAGTTTCAGCTTGGCTCCTGCAAGAAAGGACCCAGGGCAGGTAAATAGGAAGAAATCTTGGCTTCTTGTCCAAAGCCTAGGCTGGAGCTCTAAAGGGCATGTCCTTGAGAAGGCAGGCAATGGAAGGGTGGGGAGAAAGGTCAGCCCTTCTCTGACTTCTGATGATGCTAGAAAAGAAACAGATTTTGTTTCCAAACCTGGGGATGAGGGAGGGAGAGATGAAGAGGGAGAGGGTTGGAGGGAGTGGGGAAGAGAAAGAGGAAGTGCTTGCTAGGTATGTGAATTAGCTCGTGGAAGAAGCACCAGTCTGGGTTCCAGTTCTGGCTTTCCCACTGAATCTCTGTTCTTTCATAAACTACTTGCCCATTTTAGCTCTTGGTAAAGTAAGGAGCTCTCTGAAATCTGTTTTAGGTCTAAAACTTTTATACCTGTTTAATAAAGTCCAGAAGAAAGATCCAAATAAAATACTCTAGGAGTTTAGAGGAGGAGGAAGAGAGAACTATTTGATTTGTTTAGTCTGTATTGGAGTTTCTCAATCTTGAGACTATTGATATTTTAGATCATATAATTTTATGTTGGGGGCTAGGGGCTGTCCTGTGTATTCTAGGATGTTTAGCAGCATCCTGTCCTCTACCCGGTGGCATCTACCCCCACTCCAGTTGTGACAATCAAAAATGTCTCTAGACATTGCCAAATGTCCCCTAGGGAATAAAATCAGCCCTGATTGAGAACCGGTGGTCTACATACATGCAAATTGTAGGGACAGTTAAAAGATAAATTTAATGATGATGATGATGATGATAATAATAATAATAATAATAATAATAAAATCTCAGATAGCACCTACTGTGTGCCAGACACTGTTCTAAGGCTTTAAATATATTAGCCCATTTAATCTCCATAATAATCCTATGAGTTAGGTACTCTTCTTGTCCCTGTTTTACAAACGGTTAAACTGAGGGAATAAGGTTAAGTGAATTGATAGCAGCTAATGTTTTTATGAATTGCTATGTGTCAGGGACTCTGCTAAGTACCTTATGTATATGTTGTCTCATTTAATCCTCACAGTTACTCTGTGAGGTGGGTACAGATGTTATTGCAGTTTTACAGATGGGGAAACTGTACTGTGTCTAACCCTGTACTGAGCACTGGGGGCACTCTGGAGTAGATTAGTTTCCAAAGTACTTTTTCCTATTTTATCTTCAGAATAGTGTTGTGAAGTAGATAAAATTATTGCCATTTTATAGTTGAAGACACTGAGACTCAGAGAAAGGAGAAGAAACTGGTGGAGCTGGCATTTATTGTGTATATGTTTTATGTTTTTTTTGTGGTTGACCATGATGCTCTAGCCACACAAAGCAGCAGGCAGTCAGGTGACAACGTGTATGGCAAAGAAATACTGAGCCCCTATTTGTGATGGAGGGAGAGGTGAGAGGAACTCCTTCTGATTTGTAATCTAAAGTTTGTTGATGAAGTTTTCTTCTGCATATGTGCTCTCCTACCCACTTCTTACTTCCTGATTGACACTGGCTGTGTATCACAAGTTGTAATTATGTTAAAATGGGCTTGCTTATTTATTTTTTAATATCTGACCTCTGTAGCGTTCTATTCTGTAAACTCCATAAATACAGACTTACGTGTAAACAGACTCTGTTCAACACACTATCTCAGCACAGTGCCGTGTGTGCAGTAGTTACTTTTATTTGTGAAATTTCTGAATTAATAGGCACATGGGAAGGGAACAGAATCAGAGAGAATGATTTATTCAAGATTAAGCAGCAATTTGGTAGCAATTTTGGGACTAGATCTGATTTTCCCTATCTTCAGGCCCAGAATTCTTTGTAAAACATTGTTTTGCTTGCCGTATACCTATCATACAGTTGAGATTATATGATTTTGCTGTGTGGCAAATCCCTCGGTGTTCTCTTCTATAAACAAAAGTATTAAACAGCTGCTCGTTTCTCCTTTCCATCTTTGGGTGCCCACCAGTGGTGTCCTGGTGTGGCCTCCAACCACAGGATAAGTGTCTACTGTGAACCAGGAAAGCCTCATTCTCCTTGCCAACCCAGAACTAGGAATCATGTTCTCTTTCCTGAACAATGACTTCATATTTCAGTGGTGATGTAGTGGTCAGGGTATAGGAATTGAAACAAAGTAGTTTTAGGTTCTAGGGAAAGAAGGCAATCGGGTATCTACTTATACCCCTTCTTTCTTCAGTACTGCATGCTGAGTGCCGATGTTCATAACTTTAGAACTTTCTTACTCTTCATTGTAAATTTTGGGGTCTGCTCATTTTCTTTTTATCAATAGCTTGTAGGAAAATACCACAAAGCTACTTAAATCAGGTGAGAAAAATGTCCTTCTCTCTTTGTTTCAAATATTTTTGTCAGTTAAACTAGTGACAAGAAATGTCTATCAAGAGAAAGTAACTGTCTTAGGAAATTAGCTGTATGCAAGGCACTTTTCATGTCTGTTTTCTTACCTTATTTTCCAGCCATTTTGCAAAGGTAGTGATTACTATCATTATCCTAATTTTACAAATAAAGCAAATAAGGTTCAGGGAGAAGTCATCGTGATGTAGGTAGTGAGTAGTAAGAACCCGGATTTGAACCTAGGTCTGACTCTTAAGACCAGGGGATGCTCTTGTCACTCTACCATAGTGTGTGTGTATTTAACAGCTTTATTGAGACATAATTCACATACCATAAAATTCACTTACTTAAAGTGTACAATCCAGTGTTTTTTAGTATATTCACAGGGTTATACAACCATCATCACATGTTCTGTTGAATAGTTTTAGAACATTTGGCCTCCTAAAAGAAACCCTGTGCCCATTAGTAGGCACTCACCATTCTCCCCCTTTCTCATCACCCTGGCCCTAGACACCTACTAATCTACTTTTTGTCTCTTTAATTTGATTTGCCTATTTTGGACATTTCATATAAATGGAATCATCCAGTATGTGGCCTTTTGTATCCTGTTTCTTTCATTTAGTGTGTTTTCAAGGTTCATCCATGTTGTAACTTGTATCATTTCTTTTTATTGCTGAGTAATATTTGGTGATATTTTTTGCTGAATAATATTTCATTGTATGGATATACCACATTTTATTTATCAATTTATCAGTTGATGGACATTTGGATTGTTTCCACTTTTTTAGTACTATGAATAATGCTACTATGAACATTTTTTGTGTGTGGATGTATATTTTTATTGATCTTAGGTATATACTTAGCAATGGAATTGCTGGCTCATATGGTAGCCCTATGTTTAACCCTTTGAGGAACAGCCAGACTTTTTCCCAAAGGAACTGCAGCATTTTACATTCCCGCAGCATTGTATGAGGGTTCTAATTTCTCCACATGTTCTTAAACACTTATTATTCTCTTTTTTTGTTACAGCCATTCTGGTGGATATGAAATGGCATCTACCTCATTGTGATTTTGATTTGAATTTCCTTAATTACTAATGATGTGGAGCAACTTTTTATGTGCCTATTGACCATTTGTATGTCTTTGGACAAATGTCTATTTAGATCTTTTGTCCAGTTTTTTTTTTTTTTAATTAATTAATTTATTTATGGCTGTGTTGGGTCTTCGTTTCTGTGTGAGGGCTTTCTCTAGTTGTGGCAAGTGGGGGCCACTCTTCATTGTGGTGCGCGGGCCTCTTCACTATCGCGGCCTCTCTTGTTGCGGAGCACAGGCTCCAGACGCGCAGGCTCAGTAATTGTGGCTCACGGGCCTAGTTGCTCCGCGGCATGTGGGATCGTCCCAGACCAGGGCTTGAACCCGTGTCCCCTGCATTGGCAGGCAGATTCTCAACCACTGTGCCACCAGGGAAGCCCTTTTGTGCAGTTTTAAATTGGGTTGTCTTTTTACTATTTTTGTTAAGAGTTCTTTATATATTCTGGTTACAAGTCCCTCATCAGATATATGATTTACAAATATTTCTCCTAGTCTGTGGATTGTCTTTTCACTTTCTTGATGCTATTGCTTGCAGCATAAAAATTTTAAATTTCAATATAGTCCAATATATTTAGTTTTTCTTTTGTTTGTGCTTTTGGTGCCATATCTAAAGAAACCATTATCTAGTCCAAGGTCATGAATATTTATACCTATGTTTTCTTCTAAGAATTTTGTAACTTTAGCTCTTACATTTAGAAGTCGGATCCATTTTGAGTTACTTTTTGCATATGGTATGAAGTAGAGGTCCAACATCATAGCCAGTTGTCCTGGCACCACTTGTTGAAGACTATTCTTCTCCCACTGAATTATCTTGGCACTTTTGTCAAAATCATTTTACTGTTAATATAAGCATTAATTCCTGGACTCTCAATTCTGTTTTGTTGATCTATGTATGTTCATCTTTATGCCAGTACCGCACTGCTGCTTTGTAGTAAGTTTCAAAATTGGGAGGTGTGACTCCTCCACCTTTGTTCTTATTTTTCAAGGTGTACAGGTCTTGTACTTCTTTTATTCTTTTTGATGCTATTATAAATGGAATTTTTTAAAATTTCAACTTTTGGATCATTCATTGCTCGTGTATAGATATACAATTGATTTTTGTATTGATCTTGTATCCTGCAACCTGGTTGAACTTTATAATTCTAATAGTTTTTTTGTGTGTATGTGTTTGTGTGTATGTGTATATGTGTGCGCCTGTGTGGGTTCCTCAGGATTTTCTGTATACAAGATCATGTCATCTCAAATAGAAAAAGTTTTACTTCTTCCTTTCCAATCTGGATGCTTTTATTTCTTTTTCTTTACTAATTGCTCTGGCTAGAACCTTCAATACAATGCTAAATAAAAGTGGCAAGAGCAGGTATCCTTGTTTTGTTCCTGATTTTAGGGAGAAAGCATTCAATTATTTACCAATTAAATATGATATTAGCTGTGGGTTTTTCATATATGCCCTTTATCAGGTATAAGGAAGTTTCCATCTATTCTTGTTTTCTTGAGTGCTTTTAACATGAAAGGGTGTTGGATTTTGTCAAATGCCTTTTCTTTATCAATAAGATGATCTTACAGCTTTTTTTCATTTATTCTATTAATATGGTGTATTGATTGATGCTTTTGGATGTTAAACCAACCTTGCTACCTGGGATCATACTGTATTTTATGACAGGTACTTATTGGGCACCAACTACTTACCAAGCCTGTAGGAGTACATGGATTACTAAGATGTTGGGGCCATTCACTGTAATTGAGGAGACAGAAAAAAACACAGGCTTAAAGTTGAGAACACAAGAGTGTGAGAAAGACAGTATCTTGTGTTGATGTGTGATAAATAGTTACCAAATGAACTCTACAATGACCTTATTTTCAGGCCATTCAGTGATTATAGGGTTAGCATTTTTTTTTGGCTGCGCCACAAGGCTTGCAGGATCTTAGTTCCCCTACCAGGGATCGAACCTGGGGCCCCAGAGGTGGAAGCACGGAGTCCTAACCACTGGACTGCCAGGGAATTCCCTAGGGTTGGCATATTGTAACTCTTTGTGAGGTATGTCCTTTCCCTTCTCCAAGTCTCAGCTTCACCATCTGTACATGGGAAGGTTGGACTTCGTGGTATTTAAGATCCCTTCTAGTTTTAACATATTGTGAAATTACTTGCCTTTTGTGGGGCTTCTTTCACTTAAGTCCTTCTGAAGAGTTTGGTTTTTTTTTTTTTTGGTAAGTTTCAAGTGGCTAGGTAGGTGCCTATTCGTGTTCTAGTTCTGAGTGGTAAAAAGATTCTTTTCTCCTCCTTAGTTCGCCTTAATCACACTCCCATCTTGGAGAGATTATTTTCTTTCATATTATTCCAAATTCTGGTGAATTCATATTATTTTCTTTCATATTTTTCCAAATTCCCTTGAAAAAGGCCATGTCCCTAAGTAACACATAAATTTTATGAGGAGGAAAGGCCACTGGAGAGGGAGATGGGGGTATCTTTCAGGACTGAGATGTACATTTAGCTAACTGTTAAACATTGGGCACATCAATGCATTCTCTTCATGTTTCAGTTGCCTCATCTGTCAAACTGAAAAGAGAATACCACTTCTATTGCATAATCTCATAGGCTTGATATTAGTTGTAAATGATATCCTAGATGCATATAGAACTGGGTATAAACATGAGTTATTTGCAGAAGTTAGAGTTGCAAATAATGTAAATAATGTAAATATAAACAATAATGCAAATGATTGTCAATGTTGTAAATAATAGCAAAATGTTATAAAATGTAGCAAAAAATAGCTAAGTAATAGATACATTTTAAGCCGCTAGTGTTCTCGGCACTTTTGATAGGTGCTTTAAGCATTATTTCTCCAACACTTCACAAGAACAACTTTATCTCATTTGGTAGGTGAGGAAATTCCAGTTCAGAAAGGTTAAATAACCAGTCCAAGGTGGCAGAGTATGGAATCAAAACTAGACCTAACTCTAGAGTCCATATTCTTTCTATTATATTTTGCTGCCATTGTCTCATTACTGTTGATGTTCAGTTTGCTAACTTGCTCAGGACAGTGTCTGCCAGGCTTCTCCACTGTGAAGCTATAATTAATAAGTATTTTATAGGAAGGTACTATGAAACTATGTAAATATCTTTCTCTTTGCCAAACTTTCAATATAGTTAGTTATTTGTATCTGTTTGGACTCTTGGCTTCCTACTTTATTCAGTGGGTAGCAATCTATTGCTATATCATTTTTTATTGATGTTCAAATTCTCCCTGATTTGGCTACTAGGAGCCCCATTCAGGTTGGCTTCTGTCTACTTTTATGTCCCTATTACTCTTTGACCACTCCCTTTCTTTCTGACCAAACAAGATATTCTAGACTCATTTGTGCTTTCTGTGCCCCAGGCCTGGAATAATCCATTTCACCAAGGAGCCATAGTTTCTTTTATTGTTTAGTAGTATTTAGAAGCCAAGGTCTGGCTGCTGGGTGTGCTTATTGCTATTGGGTTGGTGCGGCTCCCAGGCCCTCTCAGTAGACATAGTGAGGAAAAGAAGCTCCAGCTCCCTATTATAGGCTCTTCCCACTGTGTGGATGCCCTCCTCATTCTGCGTGGGTTCCAACACCCTAAACCAGGCTGCTCTACCATTGGGACTCCTTCACTTCTTCACCTTGGGCTCTGACATACTGTATTAGGTAACCCTCCCCACACCCAATATGGATGACCTCCTCACTGTACTCAGTCCCCCTCCCTGCCCCATGTGTGGATGCCCTTCTCACCACCTTGGGCTCTGATTCTTCTTACCAGGCTTCCTCTCCCTTCTCCCCTCCCCAGTGTAGACCTTCCTCACCCTGCTAAGGCTCTGGTCACAATGTTGGGCTGCTCGTATCATCTCTTAACTAGACTATCATAACACAGTAGATTCCTAACAGTCTTACCACTTCTAATCTTCCCTTACCTTACATACTTCTAGAGTGATCTTTCTAAAATATGTCAAACACCATAGCTCTGCTTAATAATAGTTTCCCTTGTTTGTACAATAAATTTCAAGTTCCTTAGGCTGGCATTTAAGGCCTTCTAAGATCTGACCCAAATGTGCCTTTCCTGCCTCATTTCTTATTTATTCTTCTGTGTACCCTGCACTCCAGTCATGGTCACTGGCCATTCCTTAGACATAGCCCAGTACATATACTCTTCCATTTTGTCTTTGCCTTCTCCTCTACCTGGCTTAGCCAACTCCTTTCTTCACAATTTGACAGAATCCCTTGGGGTCTTATTTCAGATGTCTGGTGTGGGATGTCAGAATCTGAGAACAGTGTGGAGGGGACTTTTAAGGAGAGGGGGTTACCTGGTGAAGCCTCTCTGACCTTCACAGTAAAAATTAATCCCTTTTTTTCTTCTGATGGAGTACTTACCTCATTCTTCCTGTTTTCATGATGAATTTTTATCTGTTGTCTCTGATTCATTGGCTGGTCCTTGAAAGCACCTGATGGAAGTTGTCGAGGGAATGAATTCTGGGTTGTGAGTCTTTTTTTTTTTTTTTTTTACTTTTATTGAAGTATAGTTGATTTACAATGTTGTGTTTATTTTCTGCTGTACAGCAAAGTGATTCAGTTATACATACATATATATATATTTTTTCATATTCTTTTCCATTATGGTTTATCACAGGGTATTGAATATAGTTCCCTGTGCTATACAGTAGGACCTTGTTGTTTATCCATCCCATATATAATATTGAATAGTTTGCATCTGCTGATTCCAAACTCCTAATCCTTCCCCCCCACCCCCTGCAACCACGAGTCTGTTCTCTATATTTGTGAGTCCATTTTTGTATTGTAGATATGCTCATTTGTGTTGTATTTTAGATTCCACATACAAGTGATATCCTGTGGTATTTTAGATTCCACATATAAGTGATATCCTGTGTTATTTATCTTTCTGGCTTCCTTTGCTTAGTATGATAATCTCTAGGTCCGTCCACGTTGCTGCAAATGACATTATTTCATTCTTTTTAATGGCTGTGTAATATTCCAATGAATATATACCATATCTTCTTTATCCATTCATCTGTCGATGGACATTTAGGTTGTTTCCATGTCTTGGCTATTGTAAATAGTGCTGCTCTGAACATAGGGGTACATGTATCTTTTCAAATTATTGTTTTGTCTGGGTATATGCCCAGGAGTGGGATTGCTGGATCATACAGCAACTGTGAGTCTGTTGTTTTTATTTAAAATCTGTTTATAGGCCTTGGTGAGGTCTAAGAGGCTCTAACTACAGGAAGGGGTTTGGACCATGGCATTGCTGGGTCAGATACCTGCCTTATGCCAGAGCTCTTTCTGAGAAAATTATGTATTCGCATGGCTTTCCTCTTTTGTAAATTCCAAATATGTTCTTTAAAACAAATTTCTTTACACTCTCGTCCCAAATAAAAGAATTGCTGGCTACACGTATGTGGTTATTTAAAGCTGCAAGTAATAGCAGCTACATCACTACCAAAAAAAAAAACCTTATCCCAAACTGTATGAAGGACAGTATGATGACAACATGTGTCTTCTGACAGCCTGTCTGCCATTCAGTCTGTCTCCGGAGAGGCATTTAGGAGGAAGTGTTAGCAAAGGAGGGTTTTAGACTTTCTCAATGACTTACTAATCTGCATTGTTCAGGTGCTGTAGGGAGAAAAGAAGCATCACAGGTTAGGTTTCTTGCAGGTTGTGGGGGTGTTTGGGGAGGAAGAAGAGAATAGGGGACTGTATTTTCTTAGATCTCACTACCAATCCTACTTGCTCCAGCCGTTGTCATATCTTGATCCTCTCTGCTAATTCCCTCCTCCTGGCCTTTGTCTAGGTTTTTCTTTTCTACTCTTAAGTTTGAACTGTCTGATTTCAAAGCCTAGGCTCTTTCCATGTTTCATAATCACAGTAATGAATGGTAAAAAAAAATAGATTGTTCACTTTTGCTTTTCCTGTCAGATTTTCAGTCTAGTTAAAATAATTTCACAATTCATGTCAGAACATTTTCTAATATACATATTCAATTTTTAGCTCATCCTACTGAGGTGTGGCACCACAGGGATTGCAATCAAGCTGCGCTTACCTACAAGGCTAACTTAGTGTGATTTGGCCTGAGAGACAATGAAATGTTCTCAACTCAAGATTAGCACTGTTCCATCAGTCTAGAGGCAATTGAAAGCTTTTATTCTGTAATGTTGGCGAAGCAGTATGGGAAGATCTTTAGGATGTGGTGGACTAGAATTCTATCTAATTCCAGGTCTAATATTTACTAGGTTTGCAGTCTTTGGCAAGTGTTATGCTCTCTGTGCCTCAGTTTTCTCATCTGTAAAATGAGGATAATAAAGCTGATTTTTTTAGCTATTAGGATAAATATGTTTCTTCTAGGGCAGACTGATTCTGACTTTGTCAGTGACAGTGGGAGTCATCAACCTAAGCATTGTCTGTAGCCTAGTATATCATTTCACTCTTCTCAAGTCACTTCTACTCACATTATCTTATATTAGTCTTCACAGTGTGTTCTGAGAGGAAAAGACTGTATGATTGTTCCCACTTGTAAAAAATGAGGAAGCTGATGCTCAGAGAAGTTAAGTGGCTTGTCTGAGGACCAGGACTTATGAGTCCCAATTCAGGACTCCTTCTTTTGTACACTGACCAATCCGTGGAGAGGGCAGCATGGTAAAAAGAGTCCTGAATTGAAAATCAAGAATACCCTGATTATAGTCTTAGCTAGGAAAATTTGGGAAAGTCATCTCAGTTTCTACTTTATTGAAACAAAAATGCTGACTGTTTTGCCTGACTCACTTTGGTTTGTTTATTCAGCAGACAATTATCAAACATTTACTGTGCTATACACTGTGGTAGGCCTGGTTCCTTCCCTTAGGCTGCTCACACTTCACTATGGATAATAGATTATCTGTATGAGTGAGAAGAGCTATAGGAAATTGTGTGTGTGTGTGTGTGTGTGTGTGTCTGTGTGTGTGTGTGTGTGTGTTTGGTGGGGTTAGGGGGTGGCCCTGGTGGTGGTAGTAGTCCACGAGAGACGGCTTTGGGACTGGGCTTTGCTTGTGAGGAGAAATCTCACAGGATTGTATGCAAGAATTAAATTGGATGATGGATACGACTGTGCTTTGTTGATTGTAAAGAACTGCATAAATGTTAGGGATTGTCATATCTTATAGAAGGTACTTCTTTTCTGAAGCCTTGGCTGACACAGTGGAACACTATAGTTGGAGTCTAAGCTTAATTGAGAAGAAAGGTTTCAGTGGCAAGAAAGATAGGAGCTCATTAAAGAAAAATCTGTGTCTAAAAGTGTTTTGAGTCTAGGAGTCCTTAAAATGGGATATACCTTTTAAAATGGTCTTATGCTTTGACGACACAGTGGACCTTCAAACTGCTTTTGGGTTTATAAAGAACTTATTTATAATCATCTTTTTAAAGAAGCACTTGTGTTGCTGCAGCATTTTAAATATTTAGGAGAGATATTTAAGGCAGCCTTGAAAACAAGAATATATCCTGGGATATAAGAGGAATCAGAGCAAGACAAAAGGAAATTAGGTGGCTGGACCAAAAGATATGTGATGTTCTTATTTTTTAGATTTGTTTGGATTCAGTAGATATAATTGTTGAGAACCTTCTATGTATGAGGCTTTGATTAGGTACTGAGGGATGGAAATGAATGAATGAAACATTCCCTCACCAAAGGGACTTATAGTCTGGCTGGAAACGTAAGACACCTGTGATAAATAAGGTGAGAAGAGTTTTCATGAGGTGCTCTAATATCCTAAGGGAGGAGGACCTATTCAAACTTTTGGGCAGGACTGCATCAGAGATGGCCAGTTAGAGGAGAGGACACCTGAAGATTAAGAGTTTTCCTGGAAACAAAGGGAGATAAGGAGAGATAAGGCTATTCCAGTCAGTAATAGCAGCATGAACAAAGGCATGAAGGCTTAGAGTAGAACCTGGTACTTAAAGCACTCAACAAATAGAGATAAGTTCCTTAGAATTTAATGCTGGGATGTTGCAACTAATGAGACTGTGTGTTGTCCCTTTTTTGGGGAGAAGGTGAGAGCATTTTTAGTTTGTTAGGGTTAGTGACAATATGTTAGGCTGGAGTGTATTATTTTCCTCTACTGTTCTTTTTTTTATTGAGGTATAGTTGAGGTATATAGTCTATGTTTCAGGTGTACAACATAGTGATTCACAAATTTTAAAGGTTATATTCCATTTATAGTTATTATAAAACATTGGCTATATTCCCTGTATTGTACAATATATCCATATAGCTTATGTATTTTATACATAGCAATTTGTACCTCTTAATCCCCTGCCCCATCTTTCCCCTTCCCATTCCCCTCTCGCCACTGGTAACCACTAGTTTGTCCTCAATATCTGTGAGTCTGCTTTTTTTGTTGTTGTTATATTCACTAGTTTGTTGTATTTTTAGATTCTACATATGAGTATTTGTTTTTCTCTGTCTGATTTATTTCACTTAGCATAATACCCTCCATCTGTGTTGCTGCAAATAGCAAAAATTTCATTCTTTTTTATGGATGAGTAGTATTCCATTGTGTGTGTGTGTGTATGTGTGTGTGTATCACATTTTTATCCATTCATCTGTTTATGGACACTTAGGTTGCTTCCATATCTTGGCTATTGTAAATAATGCTGCTATGAACATTGGGGTGCAGTTTCATTTTCTTCAGATATATACCTAGGAGTGGAATTGTTGGATCATATGGTAGTTCTATTTTTAGGTTTTGGAGAAACCTCCATACTGTTTTCCACAGGCTGCACCAATTTACATTCCCACCAATACTGCACGCATGAGAATGGTTTTCTCCACATCCTCTCTACCACTTGTTATTTCTGGTCTTTTTGGTGATGGCCATTCTGACAGATGTGAAGTGATATCTCATTGTGGTTTTGATGTGCATTTCCCTGTTGATTAGTGATGATGATAGGCTGGAGTATTTAAAAAAAAACAATTTATATATGGAAGGAAGGTATAAGTAAGAGTTAACTGAAATGGATAGTTGTCATTTATTTTTACTGCACAGCATTTTGTGTCCCCCGTTTTTTAAAAAAGTTTGTTTATTTATTTGTTTGTTTGTTTATGGCTGAGTTGGGTCTCCGTTGCTGCACGTGGGCTTTCTCTAGTTGCGGCGAGTGGGGGCTACTCGTTGTTGCAGTGCACGGGCTTCTCATAGCGGTGGCTTCTCTTGTTGCAGAACGCGGGCTCTAGGCGTGTGGGCTTCAGTAGTTGTGGCACACGTGCTCATGTGGAATCTTCCCAGCCCAGGGCTCGAACCTGTGTCCCCTGCATTGGCAGGCGGATTCTTAACTGCTGTGCCACCAGGGAAGCCGCATGTCCCCCGTTTTATGAGTCTTCTTGGTGGCAAAGATGCTATCCCCTAAAGGAGATAAAAATTTAGATACTTGCTTCTCAAACTTCCTTGCTTCTAGGGCACAGGCAGTGACCTAGCTTTCACCAATACCGTATGCCCACACTACACTTGGATTTAGGACTTAATGACACGAGAGAGAAGGTGATGGGGAGCTAACTTTCTCTCTTTGGCTGTAGAGGCAGGTAGCATCACCTGCAAGGTTGAGTTTCTGTCACTGAAGTAGCATTGATGCTAGTGGCTGTTGCACTCAGGCCAAATTCCTGCACTGCCGGAAGAGGTCTGGTGCTTACATCCAAGAATCTTCTGACTTAGGGGTCAGCAAACTATAGCCTGTAGGACATATCTGGCCAGTTGACTGTCTTTGTAAATAAAGTTTTATTGGAATACAGCCATACTCATTTGTTTACATATTGTTTATGGCTCTTTTTGTGCTACACAGGCAGAGTTGAGTAGTTGAGACAGCAATGATACGACCTGCAAAGCCTAAAATATTTAGTCTGGCCTTTTGCAGAAAAAAGTTTTCCAATCCTTGCTTCAACTGATAATGGTTGTCTTGTAACAAAACTGATATACTTCTTCCATTAGACAATGAGAGTTAATAGTTTGAATTTCACTCCCTTCCTTTTGATTTTGATTTGTCTTCCAGGATGCACAGAGCAAAATTCAGTCGTGAATTGCAATAGCTACCTTCAGTATGGGTTTTTTGGTACTTGCTGTGATTTTCTTCTACTTTATGACCTATACCCCATTGATGATTACTATTGTCCTAGGATGTCTGTCTGTCTGTCTATCTATCTTATCTGTCTTTTATATGTGCAAGCAACTTGAAAGCCATTTTTGAAGACAGAGTTATACCGTTATTCTTATAAAAATAAGAACTTATTAGGAAGAGTGATTGTCTAGTGTCTGTTACTGTGCAGTCCTCCTTTTATATCTACTCTGTATTTTTAAACTTTGCTAGATCAACTCCAATCTCATGCTAATAAGAGAAATTCATGTATGATTAGGGGCCAGTGGCTGATAAGGAATAGAGGATTCAGACTAGTAAGAATCCTCTTCCTCTTGATTCTCTAGTATGCTTCTTGTTTGTGTTAATTAGGAATGTCTTCAGCTGTAAGTAGGAGAAAAACCTAACAATGACTTCAAATGTAGGGATTAGCTTTCTTGACAAGAAGTCTGGAGGAAAAAGGATGGTTGCTGGCATGGGTTCAGATACTCACAATACCATTTGGATTCCAGGCTATTTCTGTTTTTCCAGTCTGCATCCTTAGAGTGTTTGCTTTCAGCCTTTGTGCTTATGATCTCATAGTTACAAGACGGCTACTGTAGCTCCAGCAGGAATGTTTGAGGAAGAAGAAAGGGGGAAAGGCAGAACTAGCACTTCTTCTATGTCCTATTTTGTATTTAAAGCAACCATTTCCCCAGAATTCTTAGAAGCTTTTCATGACTTTACTGGCTAAAACTGTGTCACATGGGCACACCAAAGTTTGAGGAAGTCTGGGAAAACGAATATTTAGTTATCTCATTGCCTTCCTGAACAAAATTAGGGTTTATTTCGTGAGAATGAAGGGAAGAATAGTTATTGGTTAAGCATTTGAAAGTCATTTGACTTTAATGACTTTTTAATATGGTTTTAAAAAATGTATTTGTACTCTATATCATTCCATAAAAATATGTAGTGGTGCCTACATTTTATTAAAGTTGCCATATTCTGGTCTGGGGATAGAATAGTAAATGGGGACATGAAGTAATTTTTCAGTCTAGAGGTGAAAAGGTATATGTTTTAATCTGCTAGGCTGGGTGGCTTAAACAAAAGAAATTTATTTTCTCACAGCTCTGGAGACTGAGAAGTCCAAGATCAAGGTTCTGGCGGGATTTGGCTTCTTGTAAGAGCTCTCTTCTTGGCTTACAGACTGCTGCCTTCTCACTCTGTCCTCGAGGCAGAGAGAGAGAGATTCTGGTGTCTCTTCCTCTTTTATAAGGACAGCAGTTCTATTTGATCAAGGTTCCTCCCTTATGACCTCATTTAATGTTTTTTTCCTTTAGAATTATTTTATTAAATCATAAATGTATAACAGCTTTTTAACTCTACCCACGCACTTAAATTTTTTTTAAAGGAAAAACGTTATGTCTTATTACACCATGATCCTGGCTAATAGCTTTTCAAAACTTTGAGAAAAATCTTAAAAAAGGTTTCACATGTCACCTGAAACTTACAAATTTAACATTATCAAAGAAGGACTGCTTCTATACTCTTACAAAGACCACTAGAAAGAAACAACAATTAAAAAGCTAAGAAACTGTCTCAAAGGCATTATTTTTTGTTTTTACAATCTTTCCTCCCCAGTAGGTAATGTTATTAAATAATCCAATCCATTCACAAAATGGCTCTCTGCATCTACTCTGGTGTAGTCTGCATATTTATGCATGACTGAGATGAGAGTTTCCTTAACATTGTTATTTCGATAACCTGAAGCTGTTCTGTTACCTCTGGGCTCTCATCCTCTCCTACTTATACAGTGAAGCCCATGGTAAATAGAAAGAAGTTCAATATCGGCTTCTCCCTCCATAACCCCCACTTCCTCCACTGCCTCCTGGACCATAGTTTCCTCCATCATATGGTCCCCCCTTGTTCCTGCTACCACCAAAGTTTCCACTCTTCATTGGACCATAGTTAGTAGGTTGCTGATTATAATTTCCAAAATTATTAAAATTTCCACTTCCATAATTTCCTCCTCTATAGTTGTCATAACCATCTCCGTAGCCCCCACCCTGGTTGCCATATCCAGGTCCTCCACCACCATATCCTTCTCTTCCTCCTCCATAACCAGGGCTACCTCCAGAATTACCACCTCCAGGTCCTCCTCCATACCCATTATAGCCATCCTCAAATCCACGACCACTTCCATATCCATCAGATCCTCCTCTGAAGTTACTTCCTTGACCTCATTTAACTTTAATCATCTCCTTACAGGCTCTGTCTCCAATACAGTCACAGGTGGGGTTAGGGCTTCAACATATGAATTTTGGAGGTAAGGGGGACACAATTCAGTCATAATAATATATTAACAAACACTTTTAGTAAATTGGGATAAGTGGGCAGATTGCTCTGAGGACCATAAGTAGGAGTGGCTAAGTCTGTTTGAGGGAGTTTGGAAAAACCTTGGTAGAGGTGGTGACATTTGAACTGAATCCAAAAGAATAAGCAGAGGGGAAAATTATGGGAGAGTAGTTTGTTACTGCATCCTACGTGCTGAGAGGTTGATTGGGGGTGTTAATACTTTAAAGATTATCCATTTCATTATTGTATACTTCTGATTATTATAATGTTCTTATATTGATATAAAATAGAATTCCCTGTTACTCTCTCTGTCTCTATTTGATGGAGAAGACAAGTTGATTTGTATGGCATATGACAAGATAATCACTCTTGGGCAATTTCTTCTTTAGGCCAATTCTAAGATTATATCCACATTTCTGGCCTTCATTGGTCTTTCTAGTTTCTTCCTGACTGGTCTTTCCAGCTCCATTTATTCATTCACTTATTCCTTCATTCAGCCATTACTTACCAATCTCCTACTGTGTGCAAGGAATAGTTCTTAGGTCAGCGGATAAAGGAAAAGTTTTTGCTTGTGGGGCATATGTTCTATTGGTGGGAGTCAACCAAAAAGCAAACAAATATGTCAGTTGATGGTAAGTGCTATGGATACAAATAAAGCAGAGTAGGAGGGAATAAAGAGTGCTGAGATGGAGTGAAGAGAGGTTCCTGTCATTTTATGAAGAGTGGTCAGAGAAGACCTCTGATGAAGTGATATTTGAGTAGAGACCTGAAGGAAGTGAGGAAAGGAGTCATATGGATATCTGGGGGAAAATGTGTTTTTAGGCAGAGTGACCATAGGTACCAAAGCCCAGAGGTGGGACTGTACATAGCCTGTTGGTGGAAGCCATTGTGCCTGGAGCAGCGTGAGTGAAGGAGAGAGAAGTAGGAGACCAGGTCAGAGATGTAGCAGGGTAAGATGGGGGGTGGAGGAGGAGGATAGAGGTAAGATCATGTATGGCCTTGTAGGTCTTCATAAGAACTTTAGCTTTTACATTGAGGGATTTGGGAAGCCACTGGAAGATTTTGAGCAGAAGAGAGTGATGTGATCTGAGACTTACATTATAAAAGGATCATTCTGGGAGGCAGGAGTGGATCTGTTAAGAGTCTATTGCAATACTCTAAGTCAGAGTTTCTCCACTATTAACACTTTGGGCCAGATAATTCTTTGTTGGGAGGGGCTGTCCTGTGCATCATAGTATTATTAGTTGCATTCCTGACCTCTAGGCATTAGATGCCAGTAGTACCTCCACAGTTGTTTCAACAAAAATTTCTCTAGACATTGCCAAATTTCTCCTTTGGAGAAAAATCTCTCCCCACTAGCCTCCAAATATTGAGAACCACTATTCTAGGTAAAAGTTGCTGATGGTTTGGGCCAAGGCAGTAGCAGTAAAGGTGATGAGAAGTAATTGGATCGTAGATATATATTGAAGGTAGAGTTGTTAGGATTTGCTGGTGACTTTGAGGTAAAGGTGATAGAAAAAACGGAGTCAAAGATGAATCAGGTTGGGATTTCCCTGGTGGCGCAGTGGTTAAGAATCTGCCTACCAATGCAGGGGGCACGGGTTCGAGCCCTGGTCTAGGAAGATCCCACATGCTGCGGAGCAACTAAGCCCGCGAGCCACAACTACTGAGCCCACGTGCCACAACTACTGAAGCCCACGCACCTAGAGCCTGTGCTCCACAACAAGAGAAACCACTGCAATGAGAAGCCCACGCACTGCAACAAAGAGTAGCCCCTGCTTGCTGCAACTAGAGAAAGCCCGCACGTAGCAACGAGGACCCAACATGGCCAAAAATAAATAAATAAATTTATATATATTAAAAAAAGATGAATCAGATTTTTGGCTTGGGTAATTGGAAGAGTAGAATTGCATTGACAGGGGGACAGGTGAAGAAGGAACAGATTTTTGGAGCTGTTAAGTCTGACTGTCAGTGACACAGGTTTGTCTTCTGTTGTCTTTAAAAATGCTCTGTTTCTTGAAAGTAAGAAGTAGGTCTCCTCATATTTTCATCCTTTGTGACTGCACTGTATCTGGCATGTAGAACAAATTCAGTAAATGGTGAATGAATGATGAGATTATTTACTATTTCCTTGAATGTCTAGATTATTTATTATTTCCTAAACAGAGCTCATGCTTTTTCCTCCTTTGGGCCTTTGCTTTTGTGGTTCCCTCAAGGGGATTCTCAACCCTCACCCCCATTCTCAGTACCTCTATTTATGAAAATTCTACTCCTTTTTAATACCCAACCCAAATACTGTCTCCTTCACAAAACTTCCCCCAGCTCTACAGATGTAGTTGGTGTCTCTCTTCTCTGTACTTTTTGCCTTGTTTGAACTTCGTGTACATTTTGATTTAGTTAGTTGCTTTGTATCTGACTGGCATTGAATAGATTTTTGCCTTTTTTCCCCCTTTTCCATCCTTCCATTGCTTATTTCTTTTCTTGAAGTATTTTGGTAAGCCATTATTGTTATTTATTTATTTTATTCTCCACCTCATTCCATAGTCCTTAATAGACAACTGGCTCTGCCATGTAATTACAAGAAAGAATGTTATATTAGATGACTATTTTAATAGAACCAAAATCATCATTGTTGACTGACTTCCTCCTACATTTTTTTTAGACTTTATTTTTAAAAATTATTATTTTTTATTTTGGCTGTGTTGGGTCTTCGTTGCTGCGTGCAGGCTTTCTCTAGTTGCGGTGAGCAGGGGCTACTCTTCGTTGGGGTGTGTGGGCTTCTCATTGCAGTGGCTTCTCTTGTTGCGGAGCACGAGCTCTAGGCATGCGGGCTTCAGTAGTTGTGGTGCACGGACTCAGTAGTTGTGGCTTGCAGGCTCTAGAGCTCACGCTCAGTAGCTGTGGCGCACGGGCTTAGTTGCTCTGCGGCATGTGGGATCTTCCCGGACCAGGGCTCGAAACTGTGTCCCTTGCATTGGTAGACAGATTCGTAACCACTGCACCACCAGGGAAGTCCCCACTTCCTCCTACATTTAACTGGTAATATCAGAAGTTGTAATTCTCAATCAGTAAATGTATTGGTCTTAAATTATTTGTGGTTGCACAAGAATCAAATAAAAACAATCATTTTCAAATCCTATAGCCACTATCAGTTGAAACCTGTAATGTCTAAACAAAATTTGCTAATTATTACTGATCATTAGCCTTTATATAGTGTTAACAGTGGTTGCAAACTCATATGCTTGTAGAAGTCAGCTGAATGACCTGAAAGGGCCTGATTAGGCTAAGATGACTACATAGACAAAACATCACTGGTCAAGATCCATGGGTTGAATGAATAGTTTGTGAATTATTTACTTTGGAAAACCAAAGGACTATATAAATGCAAGGAGTAATTGCACTTAAAACAAGTTAACTGCTAACTTGTTGTGTAAACTTGGGCCAGTTATTTGATATATGTAGGATTTTATTTCTTTCTTTGACTATGTAGTTTAGTCTTTTAAAGTCCCTTCTACCTCATTTGATTCTGCGTTTTCATTTCTTTAGCTAATAGTTTCTTCCTTGATTATAATTTACTAGCCCTCAGTAATAAATAAAATGCTGGCTTCTTATTAATATACCTCAATTTCATGAGTCTTGTATTTCATCAGAGGAAGCCATGGTTAGCAAAGCTTCCTATAGCAGTACCCACCATTGAAAGAGACAGCATGTGAGCTGACTGGTCTGCATTCTATAACCAAACCAGCATCTGGTTTTTGAGAACTGAAAACTAGAATAGAAGATGCCTGAATTTGATCTTCCTTGCTGAAGACATTAGTGGTCCTGCCTTATACTATATGATACATGTTTTGTAGTTTCTTCCATCTTATCCTGTTTATTTTGTTTATTCAGTTTTCTAGTGCAGTACCTTTTACAGTTTTATGTATGCCACTCTCCCTTATTAGTGGTGATTCCTGGAGTCATAGGCCATTTCTAGGTCATCTTTAATCCCTGTAACCAAGTACAGGCAAGGGCACATGGTAGATGTTTGATAAATGTTTGAAGAGATAGAATACTTACTAGATTTGCAGGTGATAAAAACTGGAAGGAAAAACTACTATGCTAGATGGCACAGAGGGAGAGAGAGACAGAGAGAATGAGCGAGCGTGAGAGCGAGTGAGCTTGAAAAGGTGGGTTGAAGCCAAAAAAGACGAAATTTAAAGTGGATGGCAGTGAAGTTCAATAGTTTAAGTCTCAAAGAAATGGCAAAATATGGGGAGCCTAAAGGAGACCTAGCCTGATGCTATTCTTATGAAAATTGTGGTTTTGGCTGCCTAAGGCCAGTGTCAGCCAAAGGCCCTGCAGTGACTAAAAAGCTAGTGCAGCTTCAGACTGAATTATTGGAAGTACAAAGTATAGTTAATGGAGGTGATAGTCCAACTACGTTCTATAGGGGATAGACTGCACTTAGACTATCACCTTTCCCATAGGGTACCAGGCAGTAAGAGGGTCATTGCAAACAGTACTGTGTTTAGTGGAAGGTGCCCTAGTTACACCAGGGTCATTGCAAACAGGACTGTGTTTAGTAAAATGTGCCCAGATCACTCAAAGTAGAGTTTGAACTGTTCCCAGTCTGCAATGAGGTAAGCATAGAAATTGAGAGAGTTTAGAAACTTTTACAATAATTTGACAGAGTAATTTTAGGTCTAATGAATCTAATGAAAAAGAAAATAAAGTTTATCTTATATGTCTTTTTTTGTTTGTTTGATACTTGCCCTTTATTTTTTATTTTATTTTAATAGACTTTATTTTTTGAGCAGTTTTAGGCTTATAGAAAAATTGACCAGGAAGTACAAAGACCTCCCGTGTACTCCATCTCTCCCACTCCTCCCAGCACTTCCTCTATTAACATCTTGTATCAGTGGGTACAATTGATGAATCAGTATTGATACATTATTATTAACTAAAGCTCTTTGTGTTGTATATTTCTATGGGTTTTAACAAATGCATCATATCAGGTATCCACCATTATAGTATCATACAGAATAGTTTTACCACCTTAAAAATGCCCTGTGGGGACTTCCCTGGCAGTCCAGTGGTTACGACTCCGAGCTTCCACTGCAGGGGACATGGGTTCCATCCCTGGTTGGGGAAATAAGATCCCGCAGGCTGCGCTGCACAGTCAAAAAAAAAAAAAAAAAAAAAAAAAAGCCCTATGTTTCACCTGTTCATCCCTGCCCCCACTTTCTTAGCCCCTGGCAACCACTGATCTTTTTGCTGCTTCTATAGTTTTTCCTTTTCCTGACTATTATATAATTGGAGTCAGCCTTTTCAGACTAGCTTTTTTCACTTAGCAGTATACATTTGGGGTTTTTCTAGGTGTTCATGGCTTGATAGTTCATTTCTTTTATTGCTGAATAATACGCATTGTATGGATGCTTGTCTATCCATTCATCTATTGAAGAATATCTTGGTTACTTCTGAATTTTAGCAATTATGAGTATGGCTGCAATAAATATTTGTGGACAGGTTTTTCAACTCATTTGGATAAATACCTAGGAGTGCAATTGCTAGATTGTATGGTAAGCCTGTATTTAGCTTTATAAGAAACTGCCAAACTGTCTCTCAAAGTGGCTGTACGATTTTGCATTCCCTCAGTAGTGAATGAGAATTCTGGTTGCTGCACATCCTCACCAACATTTGGTGTTATCACTCTTTTGGGTTTTAGCCCTTCTAATAGGTAAGTAGTGGTATTTTGTTGTGTTTTAATTTGCAAGTCCCTAATGACATATGATGTTGATTATCTTTTCATGTGCTTATTTGTCATCTCTATATCTTCTTTGGTGTGGTGTCTGTCCAGATTTTTTTGTCCATTTTTTGATTGGGTTGTTTGTTTTCTTATTGTTGAGTTTTAAGAGTTCTTTGTATATTTGGAATATAAGTCCTTTATCAGATGTGTGTTTTGGTAATATTTTCCCAAGTCTATGACTTGTCTTTTCATTCTCTTAATGCTGTCTTTGGCAGAACAGAAGTTTTAAGTTTTAAATAAGTCCAAGTTATCAACCTTTTCTTTTATGGATTGTGGTTTTTTTGTATCTAAAAAGCCATCACCCAATCTAAGGTCATCTAGGTTTTCTCTTTTGTTATCTTCTAGTCATTTTATAGTTTTGCATTTTACATTAAGGTCTGTGGATACATTTTGAGCTAATTTTTGTGAAAAGTGTGAAGTCCGTGTCTAAATTTTTTTGCAGGTGGAGGTCAAGTTGTTCTCGCACCATTCATTGAAAAGACTGTTCTTTCTCCATTGAATTTCCTTTGCTCATTGGTCAAGTATCAGTTGACTGTATTTGTGTATGTCTATTTAGGGTCTCTATTCTGTTCCACTGATATATTTGTCTGTCCTTTCGCCAATAACACACCACCTTTATCACTGTAGGTTTATAGTAAGTCTTGAAATCAGGTAGTGTTAGTCCTCTGATAGATATCTATATGTAGCTATAGTTATATTGATCAGATACGTTGCCTAGGCTACATCCCAGACCAGTTGAGTCAGAATCTCTGCTAGGACTTCAGTATATATTTTTAAAGCTTCCCTGGTAATATTGATACACTGGGCGAGTTAAAAACCACCATACTCAAACCATAAACTTCTTGAAGGTGTGGTCCTGTTCGATGGTGTGTATGTCTCTCGTGGCTTGTACAAGATGCTTAAATAGTTATTGAATGAACAAATGATTAAAAGAACTGAGTGTATTTATTCTGGAGAAGAGAAAATGTGCATGGCCTTGATAGATCACCATATACACATATCTGAAAGCCTTTAATATGATTTGGCGTTGAAGGATGTTTTCTGAGTGCTCTAGTAGCCAGAATTGGAAGTTCACAGAGAGGCACCTGGCTGAATATTAGGAAGCACTGTCTCATAGTGCTCGTTGCAGATGAGCTTTCTGTTCCTGCATATTCCAGCAGAGCCTATCTGTAAGAGCAAATGCTGCATGGGATGGGAAGTTGGGTAAGGTCAGATGTTATGATTATTGATGATTACTTTGAAAAACTATGTCCAAGACTGTGGACTCTTTTTGGTTCTCCTCTCATTCATAAGTTGAAGGACAAGGGTGTGGGCCCAAAAGAACATCCTAAAACTACTTTGAAGCTGAGTTCTCGTAGTGCAGCAGATCCCTCCAGTTTGTATTACTGGCCGATTCTCTGTGTGGGCAAGGGGATCTTCAAGAAATTTCTTGTCTCCTCTACCAAATTTGAGACTTTGATAGTTGGAATAGCACAAGTACTCAGGGTCTGGGAAAGGTGAAAAAAACAGAAGAGCTCTTTCTGTCCTACTGGAGTTCTTCCTCTACATCCTTCTGCAATTAGATTACTTTGGGCATATCAAATGGAGGTGTAGACATCTGTCAGGGAAAATTTCTCTCTAGCACACTTAAATTATTGATCAGACATAATGCTGGTTACCTGCTCTTTGCCAGGCTGTAGGGAGAGGGATATGGTAGTCAATACAAAGATGACTGACGTGGCAGAGAGAAATAAAGCATAGGCTTAGGAGTCAGACCAAAGTTGGAATGACTCAGCCATTTACCAGCTGTGTGGTCTTGGGGAAGTCACTGCCCTCTCTCACTCATCACATCCTGTCTTTTACCGAGTTCAGCTGCTGCTTCTTCCAAGCTGTATGTTTAGAATATTCTTGTTTCTTCTCATCTCTTCTTCCAATATGTTATTCTAAATCATTACTGTCTTCTTTTGCCTGGAGTTCTGAAAGAATCTACTGACTTGTCTTCTTATTTCCATAACTCTCCCCTCTGTTCTCCATTCAGCAGTCAGTGATTTTTAAAAAATATAGATTAGACCTTGTCATTCTGCTTAAAACCTTCCAAAGCTTTCCCATTGCTGAAACCTAGAACAAAACCCAGACTCCTAGTTATGACCCACAAGAGACCCTGCATAATCTGACTCCTGACATCTCTCTCAAGAGCAAGACATAGAGGGGTAGTTGACGAGGTAATTTTACATCCTACAGAGCATTTGGAAATGTGTGAAGGTGTTTTTTTATTGTTTCAATTATCGGGGGGGCACTACTAGCATTTAGGGGGTCTGGGCCAGTGTTGGTAAATATTCTGTATTGTTCTGCTCAGGGCCCTTTACAATGCCTGATTCACAATATGTGTTTAAGAAATACTTATTGTACAAAACCATATTCTTCCTGGAACTCAGTTTTGACACATGTGAATTGGTAGTGTGTCTACTTCATAAGGTTGTGGTGAGATAGACATATGATTTTGTAAAGTACTTGGTACACAGGTACCTGCTGTGTAGCTGGTAGCTACAAATGGTAGCTGCTGTTGAGCTTTCTTTGCTTAGAAGCAGCTATAAGCATCCACCCAGTGTTTTCCCTAGGGCATTAGAATTAGAACCTGACACCTTTGTTGGAGGCAGTGGGTGGGTGCATTTCATTCCTTGAAGCCTAATCTGATAGAATGCTAGGTTTGATTTTGAGTTGTCCTGGAGTCCAGACCCAGCTGGAGAAACTAAGGCACAGGGGAGCTCTGGTTCTCTTCCTTGACTCTGGGGCCCACCCAGGAAGCTCTGACAGTTCCTGGAAAGCCTGGATTCACTGAGAAATTACCCCCTGCTGAAGACTAGGTTGGGGAGAATAGCTGAGGGGGTGGCGAGGTAGTAGTCTCCCCGCCTTCCCTCAGAGCCTCTTTGCAGAAAGGAGAAGCGCGGTTTTCTCCCGCCTCCTTCCCTCCCTTATTTCCCCGCCCCTTCTGCTTCGCCAACCCTGGAGCAGAGCTTTTGCTGCGCCCTGCGAGGGCGGGAGCGTGCTGCGCCCCGGAGCCAGAGCTGGGGCGGCCGAGCTGCTGGGAGCCCGGCCCCAGCCAAGTAGAGCCACCTGGGAGCCCAGGGTGCTGCCCGGCCGGCCAGGCGTGAGGGAGGTGCAGCTCTGCTACAAAAACCGTAGGCAGAGATGCCGGGGCCATCTCCCGCCACCAGGTAATGCGTGCCCACCCTGAGGTGCGCTCAGCTGCGCGGTGCTGGGGCGGGGGGCGGGGGGACGTCTCTGCTGGCTTCCGGGGAGTGGTGACGCGGGTCCGGTAGATTTAGGGTCTCTTCCTTTAAGAGACCCTAAGTGAGAGAAGGGGTTTAGGGTGGAACCCCCAGATGAGCCCACCCAGGCCTAGGCCAGCACTGGAATCAGAGCTCTGGCTAGGGAAGGGTGTGAAGGGGAAGCTGGTTTTTGGGGAACTTGCTCTGCCTCAGGAGCCTTGCCCCTTTGCAAGCACCCTTCTGCTTGGCGGCTAGGGTGATGCTTTCCTCAGCCTTGGATTAGCGGCTGGCCTGCTGGGACCATGGGGGCTTTTCTCTTGGGTGCTGGGGAGGGGCATTGTATTATAAGTGACTTGTTAAGAGGTGGAGTAAACTGAGAGATAGGAGACCTGGGGTGGGGTGGGGGGGCTGGTCCTGTTCAGGCAGCCTCTGTGGGGCCTCAGTTTCCTTATCTGTGCAATGAAGGGCTTGACATTTTGTTTGTGACTCTGGCATTTTCAGGCTGTCAAACTGCCTTTTGGACAGGTGAGTTGGTAAAAGCCCTAGAATGGACTGCAGAAATGTCCCCCTCAACACTGTAGGAGATAGGCAAACTTGGGAAACAGACCTTGGAGGCAAACTTGGGAAACAGACCTTGGTACCCTGTCTTCCAGCCAGTCTTTTGAATGGCATCTTACTGGGCTGCTCAGGACCCAGTGACTTCACGGACGAGACAGAGGTTGAGAATGCTGATTATTTTAGTTTTGAGTGTAGGTATATTGGGTGTAGGGAGATGGGGTTGGGAAGAAGCAGATCAAGGTATATTAATGGTTTTTCTCCAAACTGGCCAGTTGTTCGATACTTGGGCATAAAGCTGCTTTAAACTCGGCTGTCTGCTCTGGAGCTTCCTCCTTACTCTGTCAAGCTAATGACAGACCTTGAGGCTGTGTAATGTCTTAATCACTATAATTCTTTCCTTTTTGATCATGTGAAACCAAGAAACACATGTCAGGCCTGATACTAACCTACCTTGATTGTTTTGGACTGCCTTCCTCCCCCCAGTTTTTCTGTGACTCTACCTCCTTATCATCTTCTCCCCACTTTTCTTTCTACTTCCTACTCCTGATCATTTATCCTATCCTGCCCCCTACCCACCTTTTCTCCCATCCCCACTTTCTCCCTTCTTACTGCTCCCCTTTCTAATCCCTTTCCTCTCATGCTTCGCCTTTCTAATCCTTTCCCCTCCATAGCAAATTTTTCCTGATCACTATCTTATGTACCATCCCCATCCCTGTCCCTTCATATTCACACGAACTACTCTTTAATTTTTATTATGGACTTGACATTGTATATTTATTTGCTTATTTCTTTGCTTCTCTTACTAATCCATAAAGTCCATGAACACAGGGACTTTGTCCTGTTCAGCTAGATTAGTATTGGTACACTGTAGATGCTAAATAAGTGTTTGTGGAATGACTGAATATGTGTGTGAGAGAGAGAGAGAGAGAGAGAGATTGATTGATTGATTAATTAATGTAGCTGCTGAAGGAGGAGATCATTCCAGGTGAGAGGAGGGAGTACAAGCAAAGGAGTAGAGAGAGAAGAGAGAATGAGAGGATGGCTTTTGATGGGAGAAGGGTCACCTCCTTCATTGTAACTGGGTGGTACAGTGCAGGGAAGCATACAGATTTAGGAGTGGGAAGATAGAGTTCTTCTGCAAAGATTTCTGTTTTCTCATTGAAAGTTGGCTCATTGGCTAAGGGAAGGGGTGAATGAGAAGCCCAGTTGATGCTCATTTGAGGCAAGGTAATCATAAATAGGGAGAGCCTCATAATTTTCAAGCTAAAGCGGTCAACCAGGTAATGTTCTGTAGGATACTCAGCTCTTTCAGTATAGAGACAGTTTGGAGAGCGTTGAGCTCAACCATCCCAAAGCTGGGATTTTGCCAGTTGAATTTTGGAAAGGGAGAGAAGGCAAGGGGGTTGATTGTTCTTGGTTTTTTTTTTTTTTTTTATTAATTTATTTATTTTTGGCTGTGTTGGGTCTTCGTTTCTGTGCGAGGGCTTTCTCTAGTTGCGGCAAGCGGGGGCCACTCTTCATCGCAGTGCGCGGGCCTCTCACTGTCGCGGCCTCTCTTGTTGGGGAGCACAGGCTCCAGACGCGCAGGCTCAGTAGTTGTGGCTCACGGGCCTAGTTGCTCTGCGGCATGTGGGATCTTCCCAGACCAGGGCTCGAACCCGTGTCCCCTGCATTAGCAGGAAGATTCTTAACCACTGCGCCACTAGGGAAGTCCCCTTGTTTTTGTTTTTTATCAGATTTACCTTGCCTCAAATGAGCATCAACTGGGCCTCTCATTCACCCCCTCCCTTAGCCAATGAGCCAATAGTTTAACTATTGTTCGTACTGTTATGAGCATGGGTATACAGATAGCTCTTACAGACCCTGCTTTCAATATTTTGGGGTATATACCCCAGAAGTAGAACTGCTGGATCATATGGTAATTCTGTAATATTTTTAATTTTTTGAGGAACTGTTCGCTCTACTGTTTTCCATAGTGGCTGTACCATCTTATATTTCTACCAGTAATTCATAAGGGTTCCAGTTTCTCCACATCCTCACCAACACTTGTTGTTTTCTGGGTTTTTTTTGGTAGTAACCAGCCTAAGGGTATAAGGTGGTGTCTCGTAGTTTTGGCTTGCATTTCCCTAAATATTAGTGATGTTGAGCATCTTTTTATGTGCTTATTGGCCATTCATGTATCTTCTTTGGAGAAATGTCTATCCAAATCCTTAGCCCATATTTGAATTGGGTTGTTTGGTTTTTTTGTTGTTGAATTTTAGAGGGTTGATGGTTTTTGATGTTTAAGTGATTTTGTTGGACTATGTTTAGGGAAAAAAGGAAGTGACGGTAGTGGGGACTAACCGATAGTGGACTGGAGCTCAAAATAAAGTCTGGGAATTGTAGTGGAAGTTCTTGAACAAGTGAGCTACATGGATAGGAGGTTGTGTTTGGAGTATATATGATTCTCTCTAGATATTGGAGTCAATGAACATTTTGACGATAAGGTCCAGGGTGTGATCATGGGAGTATTGGTTAACTTGGACTATAGGTCAGCAAATGAAATAGCCAGAGTGTTGGAAGGGCATCATTGTGGCTGTTGAATCACCTAGAATGATAACTGGAAGGGTACAGAAGAACACTGATCTAGGGACCTTTGAGTGGAGTGTCCAGGAAGTAGGTATTAGGCAGCAAGGGAGTGTGATAGCAGCCAGTGGAGGCTACTCAAAGGAATAGAGGTTTTACAAGAGGAAGAAAAAGGAGTGGTTTGGAAATGGCACTGAAAATTAAGGACCGCACTGATAGGTTGGGTGTAAGAGAGAAAACAGCCTTCAGTTGAGAGGGCTGCTAGAGAAGTCTCTTTCTCAGGAGATAACCAAATTTCTTTTAAGGCAAAGAGGCAAGGGGAATGAGCCCATGACAAATGGGAAGTTCCAGAAGAAATAGTGGGAGGGATCCAGAGTCAGGAAAGGGTTGAGGAATTTGGTCAGATTAGAGGACATACAGAAAAGGTTGGGTATGAGAGTTTGGGTGGTCAAGGCTGTCTGAAGTAAATGGGCACTTGAAGCTTGATTAAATTAGTCGTGATTCTCTTTTAAAGGAGAGAGGGCAGTCTATTTTCATTCTGTTGTTCCTAATACTTCCAAGAGAATATGTTCCTTTGAGGCAGCATGTGGCAGTGTGGGAAATCATAGGATATGTTCAGGCAGATTGACTGGAAGATCATCCATCTAGGAGACAGCAGAATAGATTCCAGTGTTTCTTGGGAGGTTAAACTAGATCACCTTATTGGTTCCTTCAGCTCTTAGATTGTATGAGCCTCAGGTTTTAGTGATTATTTCCTCAGTTCAGGCCATCCGTGGGGAGGGCTGGAGGTTTGAAGCTTAAATTTGAATTTTTCCCTTAACTATTGGGAATAGCTCAACGGGGAATACAGGTCAGGAATTTCCCAAGATGGTAGGAGGAGGATTATAAGACATTTGGTGCTGGTTTCTGTGAGTTACTCTAGTGACCATCTGCAGGGGTGATAGGGGTGAGGAAGATGTGTAGTATTATTGGTAGGGGGAGGAGAGGGTGAAGGTATAGGGTCAGCATAAGTTAATTTAAGTCTCTGACTCCAAATCTCTCTGCCTTTTCCATTTCACTTTGCTGCCTCTCATACTTCTCCAGTTGTAGTGATCTTAGCTAAGTTGCATACCCCTATGGGTTTCATGTTAGAACTATGAAAGATTTGGAACTAGCTGATTTTCAAGATCCTTCCCACTCCTGTGTTTTTCTTCTCTAAACCAGGCTGCCTTTTAGTCAGTGAACCGTTACTCATTACCTAGTTGTGCCAGGTCTGTGCTGGGTGGGACTCGGGGACATAGACATTAATCAGACTTAGTTTTGTCCTTTGACTTGTTCATGGTCTGGTGAGGTTGATATCATGAAATATGGAACCTGCTGCATAGAATTATGTATAAAATGCTATTAAATTTGGGGCAAGGTAGAAATAGGAGGGCTGTGTGAAGGTTTTGTAGAGGAAGTGAATCAAGCCGGGTCTTGAAGAATGAGTAGGAGTTTTCTTGGCAGACAAGTTGGGACATTTTAGGCAGAGAGAACAGTGTGGGCAAAGGCAGTAGCCTGAAAGCAGATTGGGTTGGAATGACAAGTTTAGAGATAGAAGAGATGAAACTGGATAGATGAGTGGGGGATGAGAACAGGTGTTTTTTGAACATCTATTTTGTGTCAGGCAGCATGCTAGGGGCTTTTATATATGCTTTTCAATTCTCATGATAGCTCTGTAAAATAGACAATCCTATTTGTATTTTAAAAAAGAGGAAACTGAGGGTCAAAAATTAAAGTAGCTTTCCTAACAGCTCAGAAAGAGCTTCCAGTTTTCCTCCCTGCTACCTCAGCAGTTGCTTTCTTGTTGCTAAACCAGTGTGAGTGGCTGGAGGCTGCATAGCGGGAATGTCTTTGACTTGTCAGAAGGACATCCCTCAGCAAATTCAAGACTGTAGCATTCCAGGCTTCTGCCAAAGAAAACCTCCTGGCACAATTTAATTAAAGATCAGATTCTCATAACCAGGTGTCAAGGGCACGCAGTACTCCCCAGTCTTGGGTGGAGTGTTGATCATGCCAGTCTTAGCAGCTCTGAGTTGTTGGAACTGAGAAATGTGATTAATACATGAGATAGGTTTTATTTCTTTTTTCCTTCCCCATCTTCATTTAAATAATGGCCTGAGGTAATATTAAAGGTCATCTAGTCCAATTCCTTTGCCTCTAGAGTGAACAGTGAGGTATGGTGTAGTGGAAAGAGAGGTGATTCTACAGTCACACAGACTTCATTTCAGGTTCCTGCCTCTGCTCTCCACTAGCTGTGTGACCCTGGGTGGCTGGCAGCATCTCTGAGGTTTTGCTTCTTCTGATTTGTTCACTCTTTTATCCCCAGCACCTAACACAGTCTGGCAAACAGTAGGTGATGAATAAATATTTACATGAATGAATGAGAAAAATAATGCTAACCAAATAGATTTCCATGTTTTCTTGTAAACTCCATTAATGTTAGTGGTTATTAAAATATCAGCCTCAGGTGATGGCTGAAACCCTATTTGTAAAGACGGTTAGTCCAGGAGGTTCAATGGGGTTACTTTTAAAACAATTTTAGCAACTTTGTTAGGCAATTTAGAGAACTCTCCTAAACTCCAAGTCCCATTGTGTGAGCTCAGGGCACCACAGAGTCGTCAGTGCAGATGGATAGCAGCTGGTCCCCTCCTCCAGGCAACACTTCTTTTCTCATTGTCATCCCTCAGCCTTTTTTAATCAACAGCGTCATCTTTTATTTTTAACATGGGACATTCATTGTACAGATCTAGAACTGCTTAGAAAGGACCATTTTTCTGACTAGCGCTGTATGTGTTGCAGAAAATGAAAGGTCCTATGTGATTGCTGTGTCCTACTTTTTCACCTTCATGTTGCGTTCTACCACACTGTACTCTCCACACATGTTATTCCTGTGGTCTGGGATATATTTGCCGTCATTGTTCTCTGTCAAAATCATTCATTTTATTGTCTGTTTTCCTTGGTCAAGGTAATATACCAATGCCTGGGCCTATCCCAGACCAATTAAAATCAGAGTTAAAGCAGTGGTATTCCCCCCCCACCCCCACCCCCGTCGCCCCTGCTTTTTAATTAGGAAAATCTGAAACATACAGCAAAGTTGAAAGAATTTTATAGTGAATACCTGTGTAATCGCCATGTAGATTCTTCTACCATTAACATTTTCATGTTAACTTGCTTTATCACATCCATTATATATTATATATTGACATGTATATTATATCACATCCCTGTGTTCATCCATTAATGTATCTTACTTTTTAAAAATGCATTTCAAAGTAAATTGCAGATATTAGTATACTTCTTCTCTTAAGTACTTCATCTGGTGTTTTAAAAAGCTTCTAGGGAATTCTAATAGTCCAGAGTCAAAGACCACTAGTCTGACCTATTTATTCTTTAAGCCCCTACTCTTTTTTTTTTTTTGGCTGCACTGCGCAGCATGTGGGATCTTAGTTTCCCGCCAGGGATGGAACCCATGCCCCCTGCAGTGGAAGTGTGGAGTCCTAACCACTGGATCACCAGGGAATTCTCCTAAGCCCCTACCCTTAGCACCACTTCTTCCGTGAAGCCTCACTGATGACCTCAGTTTAATATAGTCTTTCCTTTCTGTTTCTTCTGACATTTTACTGCTTGTACTGTTCTACAGCACTGTTCACAATTGGCCTGACATTGTGGTTTTCTAGGTCCTGTCTATCTTGCTTACTAGACAGTGAGAACCTCTAGAGTTGGGAACATATTCATTTATTTATCTCTATATCCCTGGTTTCTGGCATAGCACCTTACAAGTAAGTACTCATTAAAAATTACTTATTTGAATTGTACTTGAATGAAGGACCTGCAACGTCAGTAAAAGGTGTACATAACTTTCACATGGCTGATTTGAGGACCAAGAAATTATTTATCTTCTCTGTTGCTTAGCTCGTGGCAGACATTTAGTAAATATCAATCTTAAGTCCAGCCCAAACATGTTTATATATTTCTATATTTGCCATTGGCTAGATTTGATGGATCTAAATGTAAATCAGAGGTAGCATAGTTTAGGTCAGAATAGGTACAGCCGGGTGAGGATTACCTCAAGTATAGTTGGAAAATCCTTTGGCAGAGAATCGGAAGACTTGAGTTCCAATCCCCACCTTTAAATTTCTGTGTGATCTTTGGCAATTTCTTTCTGCTTTTTGGACGTCCGTATTCCCGTTACGTGAGGGGGTCAGATTAGATGACCTCTGAGGTTGCTTCTGGCTTTGATGTTATGTGTATCTTAAAATCTTTGATTATCTTGGCTGTGATTTATACTCGTGGCTGTGGAATCCAGATGTGGTAAAGCAGAAGGAAGTAGTTGTTGGTGAACATACTCCCCTGAATCCCTGACCGGTTTTGTTCAGTATGTAAAGTACCTTGTACATAGTGGCTACTTGAAAAGTGTTTTCTTTCCCTTTTTTCTCCTCTATCACTGTATCTTTATGCTTTTTATAGAAAAAGAAATATAAATCACTTCCCCTCCTTGGTTGCCTCTTGACCAGTATCTGTCTAGAGACTGACTGCTCAGGAGGAAACAACAGTTTGCAGCTCATAGGTGAAGAGAGTTCTATTAGGACTATAGCTAGTAAATAACAGAGCCAGGACTTAAACTTGTCTGATTTTAACTCCATTCATCTTTTTACTATATCGCCCTGCCAATGGCCCTTTTGAAACCTCACAGTGATCCTACATTTATTATAGAGTCATTCAGTTGATTAATAATTAGTACTTCAGTATAATTAGTTGCTTATAAATTATTAGGCTCCCTGAGCCTCTGGGGCATTGGTAACACATGGTCAATCTGTCTTTCTCTCTGTACGTTATATCAGTTTGTCATCTAGGATAGATAAAGGGGTGCCATATGAACTATCATTCTAAATGTTGGCCTCGGGCTTAGCTTTATTCTGCAGCTTGTCAGAAGCTGTTGGTTTCTCATCCTTCCAAATCTTTGACCTGCAGAGATTGCTAGAAGATTTACTATATATTTGGTCATGTTATTCAAGAGCTGAGTGTATTTCTTGCAAATCAAAACTACAATGAGGTAACATCACACCGGTCAGAATGGCCATCATCAAAAAATCTACAAACAATAAATGCTGGAGAGGGTGTGGAGAAAAGGGAACCTTCCTACACTGTTGGTGGGAATGTAAATTGGTACAGCCACTATGGAGAACAGTATGGAGGTTCCTTAAAAAAACTAAAAATAGAACTACCATATGACCCAGGAATCCTACTCCTGGGCATCCGGAGAACACTGTAATTCAAAAAAAGATACATGCAGCCCAATGTTCGTTGCAGCACTATTTACAATAACCTGGACATGGACTCAACCTAAATGTCCATCAACAGAGGAATGGATAAAGAAGATGTGGTACATACATACAATGGAATATTACTCAGCCATAAAAAAGAACAAAATAATGCCATCTGCAGCAACATGGATGGACCTAGAGATTGTCATACTGAGTGAAGTAAGTCAGACACAGAAAGACAAATATTATATCGCTTATATGTGGAATCTAAAAAAAAAGGGTACAAATGAACCTTATTTACAAAGCAGAAGTAGAGTCACAGATGTAGACAACAAACTTATGGTTACCAGGGGATAAGGGTGGGGACAGATAAACTAGGAGATTGGGACTGACACATACACACTACCATATGTAAAATAGATAACTAATAAGAACCTGCTGTATAGCACGGGGAACTCTACTCAATACTCTGTAATGGCCTATATGGGAAAAGAATCTAAAAAAAAAGAGTGGATATATGTATATGTATAACTGATTCACTTTGCTATATACCTGAAACTAACACAACATTGTAAATCAACTATACTCCAGTAAAAATTAAAAAAAAAAAAAAAGAATTTCTTCTTTTTCCTATCAGGATTGAAATTTTGGACTTGTTTTCCTATAAACAAAGTTTAGAATAGTGTAGGTTTTAAAATGTGCTAATTATTGTGCTAGGTATAGATGGACAAAATGACCTCTGAGTGGATCTATAAAGTGTAAAGAGAGTAAAGACTTGTGGAGAAGCCATAGGAAAGGACTGGATGGAGGGCTGCAGAGAAACTGGAAAGTAGTGTAGAAATATTAAGTCCAAGTAAGTTCAAAGGAAAGGTTCAAGAAGGCACAAACTTGTGTTCTGTGAGTATAGTTGAAAATACTGGCAATGTTTAGCATTGAGAAAATAGATTTTGGGCGGTGGGGGGAGTCTTGAGAGATGATTTCAGGTACATAAAGTTCTGTCTGGGAAGAGGCAATAGACTTTCGCTGAGTAGCCCTCATATAGGATTTAGAAATAATAGAGGGAAGTAGTGTTTGTTTGTTCATTTGTTGTTCTTTTATTTATTCATTTGCTTGTTCATTTGTTCAACAAATCTTTACTGATTACCTGTTCCGTGCCAGGCCTGGTGTTGGGGATTGCGATGACTGAAGTTTGTTGTTGAGGAGTTCATAGTCTTAAGTCTGGCAGGGAAGGGAAGTGCAGGGAGAGGCAAATGTGTAAACAAATAATTGCAATTCATTGGGAGAAGATAAAACAATATAAGTGAGAACGCTCTAAATGAGGTCACCAAAGATAGAATAGGCTGACTTGTGAGACTGTGGATTTCCTATCACTGGAGGTTTTCAAGCACAGGCTAGATGACCTGGGCTGGAATGTGGTACAGAGTATTCAAACATTGTATTCCAACAACAGATTTTAGGTTTTAATAATTTAGAATTTTTTTTGAAAGTGGCAATCTACCACCTAGAGTTCTTCAAACACAGTGGAAGAACTGAGAAATGAAGAAAAGCCTTATCAGAAAGGTTGATGAAGCCTTTCTTGGTGCAATCCTGGGCTGTCATCCTGAAAAGGAGTAATATTCAATGAAGCTTTTGGCTGAAGGACCTAAGAGGCAAGGAAGGGCCTGCTTAGGGTATCAGGTGGCTGCAGGGGGTATAATTTTGGAACTGGCAGTCTGGAGTGGGAAGGTGCTCTTGAGAGCTGGGCCAGTAGAAATTCTCTTTGGGGGAGCTGAGGGACTTGAGTTGGGGCTGGGAGGGAAAGCAAAGACAAATCTGCAAAATGAAACTGGAAGAAATGGGTAAAAAACACACCACCCAGAGAGTTACTCTAGATTAACAAGATTATCCTTGCTTACTAGATTTCTTTTGTTCAAAAAGAGAAGTTAGGAGCAGTTGGTTTGTCAGAGGTAGGTCAGGATGAATTATATAAACAGATGAAGTTTAAATTTGATCTTAAAAGATGAGTAAGATTTTCATCAGTCAGAGGAGGGAGAAATTACTGACAAGAAGCATTGGGGGTGGGGGGGGTAGGGCAAGAGGAGGGTAAGAGACTACTTGGCAAATTCAGGAGAACAGAGATTTCTGAAGTGTGGTTTGAATGCAAGCTGTGTCCAGGTACAGTGGCTTAGTTTGTGAGGCAGTTCAATATCAGATTGCAAAGGACCTTAAAATTTCATCTGTACTGAATTCCTTAAAGGCAAGGTATATAACTCTGTCAAACTTTTGATTAATAGAAATATTTATTGAATCCACTGTTGAGTTAGATACTATACTAGGCTCTTTTGGATTACAAAGGTGACAAAATCGTGCCTGATCTTTGGGTTACATTCTTCCTGGTGAAGATAATTATAACATAGTAAAAATAAATGTGATAACCTGGAAATATACCCATTGCCTTTGGAGTGTGGAGGAGGAGACCTTAACTTCTTAAAGGTGAGAACACTTCAAAAGGGCTTCATAGAAGAAATAGCAGTTGAAGGATGAGTGAATTTGAGGATAGGGAAATTGGCATTCTAAGCAGAGGGAACAGCATGTGTAAAGGAATGAAAGTGTGAAAACTACAATATACTTGAAGAAGTTGGAGAAGTTGGGTGTGGCTAGAGTATAAGGGGAATTAGAGGGAGTGGTAGTGGTGGGAAATGAAGCTGATGGTGGAATGGGTTAAACAATGGGAGGGCCTTCAAAAGCAAGCTAAGGAACTTTAGCTTTTATTCTGGGATGTCACTGAAGGGTTTTAAGTAGAGGTATGAGTGTTTTAAGATCACTGATGGCATGTGGAGAAAGGATTGAGGGAAAAAAATGGATGCAAGGGATCATTTAGCTCTGCATTTATTAGAAAATGTTAAGACTCCTATAGATTTTGTCCATAGCATTTAAGTAATTAACTTCTAAAGCAGTGGTATTCAATTCTGGCAGGCACTGGGATCACTAAGTTTTAAAATTATAAATTTTGGGCTTAACCCAGCCATACTAAATCAGAATTTATGAGGATCATACAAGGACATCTATATTTCTGAAAAGTTTTGGTGATTATTACACTGTTTTTTTTTTAATGATTAGAAACTTCAGTCTAAAAAGCACTGTTGTGTTTGACTCTAAGGAGCTTACATTCTAAATAGTCATGGTTAAAGATATAGTTTCCAGGGTAGCATGAAGAATAATGAGAAACTTTATTAACTCTGGATATATTCCTATTTATCTATTGTCAAGCACACTTATTTAAGGTAATAACATTTATCTTCACTAAAACTACTGGTTCCATGTGATAGGGATTTTTTTTCCTTTTAGATTTTATTCCTTCTGTTTCCCAGAAACACTGGAAATTGCCTGTAAATTCAGCACCATATAGGACAAGATGGTTAATGCATTGATCATCATATATTTAGAACAAGGTCAAATTTTAGAGGAAGGAGATACTGGAGAGATGATAAAGGCCAGGGGTCAGCAAACTTTTCTTGTAAAGGACCAGATAGTAAATATTGTAGGTTTGTGAACAACCTAAATATTTTAGGCCTGTTGCAACTACTTAGCATTGCCATTGGAATGTGAAAGAAGCCATAGACAATATGTAAGTGAATGGATGTGGCTGTGTTCCAGTAAAACTGTTTACAAAACCAGCAGCTTTACTGACCATTGGTATAGTGATACAATTCCTACCAGAGAAGGAATGATTTTCCTAAGGTAACAAAATTAGAGCTTGGCAGAGAACTCACTGTGTGGAATGCTGTTGGCAGTTTTATTTAATCTTCATGTGAACGACTAAATGGAACCCAAGTGGTTAAGGAATTTCTCTAAAGCTTGTTAAGTAGCACAGGAATTCATACTCAGTTTAGCTGGGCCAAATTTCTGCCTTTTAAATCACATCATGGTGGTTTTTTGTGCTCTCCAATGCCTTAGGTAGGAGAATGAAGAGAAAAGCAAGAACCTTGTGAATTTTCAGCAGTGCTTGGCACAGAGTAGGTATTACATCTTTGAGTATGGTGGACTGAATAAGATAGCAGTAGTCATAGTATGCAGTGGAAGGGCTTGAGGTGGGTCCTGGAGGAAGGGTTGTAAAATTTGGATTCCTTTAAAATTTTCAACACATATTTCCTTTTGCTCAAAAAATAATAAAAGAGTTATGTTCTTCTTTCTGATTCCAGTAGCTGCTGCTGGTGGTGACAATGTCGAATAACGGCCTAGACATTCAAGACAAACCCCCAGCCCCTCCGATGAGAAATACCAGCACTATGATTGGAGCTGGCAGCAAAGATGCTGGAACCCTAAACCACGGTTCCAAACCTCTGCCTCCAAACCCAGAGGAGAAGAAAAAGAAGGACCGATTTTACCGAGCCATCTTACCTGGTGATAAAAGTACAGTATTTCATTTCTTTCTCATCATTTGTATACTTAAAAAAAATTTTTTTTGTAACCTGAATAAAATATTTGTCCCTTCCTGGATTTAATTTTCCTTTAATCCCTTTTTCTCTCATTAAATATTTTCCTTATTCCTTATCTTCTTTTCCTGAAATGACTGTGAAGTCAAATGGAAAATAGACCTATTATTATACTCTATTAACTATATCTGACCAAAATTCTAGAAAAATAATTAGGCTCTTGCCAGATTTTGGGCAATCTGAAGCCATATATTTACTTACTTTTTAAGTTCTTAAACTGTTTATGACCTCACAAAATATAAGAAATATTGAAATGTCTTCATTTGCATATGGTTTTTCCCCAAAACTAGTTTCATTTGGAATGTCTTCTTTCCAGATTCTTTTTTTGTTTTTTGAAAAATTTTATTTATTTATTTTTGGCTGCAGTGGGTCTTCGTTGCTGCGCACAGGCTTTCTCTAGTTGTGTTGAGCGGGGGCTACTCGTTGTTGCGCTTCGCAGTCCTCTCATTGCAGTGGCTTCTCTTGTGGCAGAGCCCTGGCTGTAGGTGCGCAGGCTTCAGTAGTGGTGGCACGCGGGCTCAGTAGTTGTTGCTTGTGGGCTTAGTTGCTCCGCGGCCTGTGGGATCTTCCCGGACCAGGCATCGAACCTGTGTTCCCTGCATTGGCAGGCGGATTCTTAACCACTGCACCAGCAGGGAAGTCCCTTGTGTCCAGATTCTTTTTTTTTTTTAATTTATTTATTTATTTATTTATTTTTGGCTACATTGGGTCTTCGCTGCTGAACCCAGGCTTTCTTTAGTTGCGTTGAGCAGGGCCTACTCTTCATTGTGGTGCACAGCCTTCTCATTGCAGTGGCTCCTCTTGTTGTGGAGCACGGGCTCTAGGTGCATGGGCTTCAGTAGTTGTGGCACGCAGGCTTCAGTAGTTGTTGTTTGTGATCTCTAGAGCGCAGGCTCAGTGGCTGTGGCACATGGGTTTAGTTGCTCTGCAGCATGTGGGATCTTCCCAGACCAGGGCTTGAACCTGTGTCCCCTGCATTGGCAGGCGGATTCTTAACCACTGTGCCACCAGGGAAGTCCCAGTACCCTTTCTCTTACTCTTTCATTGAAGCTGGGAGGCATAGCTAGTAGGCTACATGGTAAAGTCAGAATTGGGATTCTGAAACAGTAGGCCAAATATGCCAAGTACAGTGGTGAATTGCAGAAAATATGTTGCAGAAAAATATACCTGCATAACTACAGATCAGGGGAGATGGTAGATAATAGTATCATTAACCAAATAGGAAGCACAGGAAGAGGAACAAGTGAGGAAGGTTGATGGTTGGAGAGCAGGAAAGATGATGACTTAAACACATTGTGTTTGAAGTGAAAAGATAATATTAGACACTTTGCATTTGAGACGTCTTGACATAGAGATGTCTAATAGGCAGTGATCTTACATATAGGAAATGATTGTTGAAAAACTGAAATGAGAACTATTGAGGACTTTTATTGAGTACATTGGGCGTGCATCTTTGTGTTTACCCTTTCCTCTACCCCACCTTCATTGTGAGCTCTTTTGGGGTCTAGATAGAAGAGGCACACATAAGTTGCTTAACTTTTGTTTTCTGGCTAATTCATTTATGTAGTAGCTGCCAACTTCCTAGGTGAGGGGCTATGATCTAGGTGAGGTTACTCTACCATAGAATCTTCTCCCACATATATAGCCACTTTGTTTATCCCTCAGTTTAGATGTGTGCTTATTTTTAATATTGTGCTTTATCAACCATAATTCTTGATCTCTATAAATAAGTAGGCTTTCAGCCCAAGTTTCTACATGCAGTAAAGAGGACTTTTAAAAATAAAAAATAAAAAGTTGGAATTGTTCTTACTGAAAAACCAGGAAAATGATGCGATTCCTGACCAATAGGCATCATCAAAATTAAAACTTTTGTGCTTCAGAAAGAAAGAGAAAAGATAACCCACAGAATGGGAGAAAATTTTCCCAAATCATATATCTGATAAGGACCTTATATCAAAAATATAAAGAGTTACTATATTACCAAAAATGAAAACATATGTCCACACAAAAACTTGTACATGAATGTTTATAGCAGCATTATTGATAATAGCTAAAAAGTGGGAACAACTCAAATGTTCATCAACTGATGAATGGATAAATAAAATGTGGTATATCCATACAAAGAAATATTAGCTGGTAACAAAAAGAAATGAAGTCCAGATCCATACTACAAAAGGGGGAACCTTGAAAACATTATTATTAGTGAAAGAAGCCAGTCACAAAGGACCACATACTGTATGATTCTGCTTATATGAATTATCCAGGCAAATTCATATTATCCAGGCAAATTCATAGACAAAAAGTGAAGAGTGGTTGCCTAGGGTTGTAGGGGGATGTGAATGGGATTAGGGGACAATGGCTAAGAGGTATGGGGTTTCTTTTTGGGGTAATGAAAATGTTCTAAAGTTGATTGTGGAGATGATTCCCCAGCTCCGTGAATGTATTGAGTCACTGAATTTTGGACTCTATGGGTGAATTGTATAGTATGTGAATTATATCTCAATAAAACTCTGTTAAAAAAAAACAGCTGATGGAAGTGTTTAGACATCATTGGGAACCGAAGGGATGACCTTATGTATTGAATGGGGAGATGGGAATTGGGATATCGGTGTTGTAGTCTTGGTTCTCTCATAAATTGGCTGCCTGGTTTGGGTCAGTTACTTGTCTTTGGACTTCAGTGCCTTCATCTAAAATATTAGAGTCACACAGATATAGGGAACAAACTAGTGGTTACCAGTGTGGAGAGGGAAGGGGAAGAGATAATATAGGGGTATGGGAAAAAGAGGGTTATTATGGGGTTATATGAAATCATGTGAGAATGGATACATGTATATGTATGGCTGAGTTGCTTTGCTGTGCACCTGAAACTATCACAACCCTGTTAATTGGCTATACTCCAATATAAAATAAAGTTAAAAAAAAAGAAATCGTGTGTGAAACCTTTGAAAATTGTAAAGCACTCTAGAATTTGAAGAATCTTTCATTCAATAAAAAACAATTTTAAAAAATTAGTCAAACCAGTAGACATATACAGTCTCTTATAGTTTTGAAATGCTATAATTACATAAATGAGATATAAAGATGAGGTTGGATCAGGTTGTATATGTATGTGAAACAAAACTAGGCCATTGTGAAGTACTTTGTTCAGCAATAAAGCTGTAGATGAAGAGGTTCTTCTGGAAATCCTCGCTGAGTAACCCTAGGCCAAATCTGGTCTGAAAATAAGTCTCATAGCTCAAGATCAAAGCTGTAGCTCTGTAAATTCAAAGCATAGATGTAGAAAGCATAGAGTTCTAAGAAGTTCTTGTGAAACGATGTAGTGGCCTCTCTTTCACCACCTAGTTTTGTATTTCCTATACATACCCTGAGCACATAGGTTTCACCCCTTTGCTTTAAGACCTTAGATGGCTATAATTAATGCATACATCAAAATGAAATAAATGAATTTTTTCCTTTTGTTTGGAAACTTTATTCAGCTTGATTTTGTGCTTGTTGATTTTATCATTCAACCAATAAGCATTTGTTGACCTGCCGCTTTGTGCTTAACTTAGTCCTAGAAGGATGCACCGCAGTGTTGGCAGTCTTTGAAGTGGTATGCCCTTCATGAAGTATTTGAGAATTTATACCAGCTATACAGAGAAATGGGCTAGAACTGGACTTAGCCTGGATTGAGTCATACCTCTAACATTTATTAACTCTGTGATTTTTTGCCCTTTTACCTATTTATTTTAATCCCTGTATCCTTAACTGTAAAGTGGGGGAATGATTATAATTCCCATCCATCCCATATCATGAGTAGGCTTTTGTCATTTGACGTAGTGGATGTAAAAGTGTTTTCTAAACTCTAAAACACTATACAAATATGAAGTTTTTTTTTTTTTTTTTTTAAGGGAAACCTCATTTCTTGTTTGATCCGATATCTGTAACAACTCATTTTCAGTTGGGGAGGCTGAGGCTTAGAGAAAAGTAAATTGATCAAGGTCTTACAGTTGGAAAGTGGCAGGGATGAGTATGGAACTAAGTCTTCCTAAAGTATCTATTACATCACAACATACTATCTCTGTTAGTTGTTCCCAGCCCAGATTACACATCCGACTCACTTATGGTGCTTTTCTGAAATACAGTTGCCCAGATCCTACCCAGACTTTTGGAGCCAGAATTTCCAGAGGGGTAGTTTTGGGGGCTAAAGGGATTTGGGAGATGAGGAAGAAGAGCTCTCTGTGGGCTGCGTTAGTGGTTGAGATTTGAGCTGGCAATGGGTAGAATGTCTATGGGCATTACCTAATGCTGACCTCCAGCATGGCTTCAGTGTGTGCCTGGGGGGATGCGTAAATGATTGCAAGAAGCTGTAATTAAGGGCCTGTGATAGGTGGCGCTGAGTTGCAGAATTCCATGTGGGAAAGCCTGGTTCCTGTGGTTAGGATCTGGAGCCTTTGGTTTATTCTAAGAAGTCCTGTAGCATTTAGTTTGGAATCTTTTCCTGGCTGCATTTTCACAACCGAAGTGGAATTCTCCAAGCTTGGGAAGAGTTTAGCAAAGTTAATTTTAAAACTGGACTACGTCAGTGTTTATCTCTCCAAGTTTGGAGTGTTTTACTGCCTTGAGTTTAGATTAGCTCAGTTGAACCAATGAGAAGAGCTTCTTAAAAATAAATCTTTGAAAAAAAAAAATAAGGTCAATGATTTGTGCTGAAACTTGGATGGCTGTACTGCAACCTGGGATTTTGCAATGTCAGCCTCATTTCCCATGTTACCAGAAAGCCAAATGGACTTGGCCAAATATAGGGTTAATATTAGGATGGATGGGTTTACAGGCTTCTTTTTTCACTTTATTTCCTCAAGTCTGTGATCTCTAGTTTCATGAAATCAGATGATTTGTTCTTCTTTTTCCTTAGCCACAGTCTCTAAACTGTCTTAATGAGTGGGTTGGTAAATCTTACTCTGACACTTTCTTTTATTAATGATAACTCATGTTTGTAAAGCTCTTTAGCTTCTACACAGCAAGTACATTTTCTTTATCTTAGTTAATCCTTAAAATAATAAGAACAATAGTAATAAAAATAGTAATAACAAATAGTACTAACACAATAGTAATAACCATAAAACAGTAACAGCAGTAACCGAGCTACTATTTATTGAATGCCTGTTAGTTACCACATATTATATTAGGAACTTTGATGTTTGTGAAATGTCCCAATTTTTCAGGGAGATAAATATTTCACTTTGTAGACGGTAAACTGAGGTAGTTCAGTTTGAGTAACTTGCCCAAGGTCATCTGGTTAGGAGTGGCTGATCTGCGATTATAGCTTTTTTCTGTGATTCCAGGGACCTTTCCACTCACTGTACAACCCTGATACTCTTGTGCTCAGAGAGTCAAGGACTTGCCCAAGGTCATATGCTACATAGTTGCAGTGCATGGAGTCTGCCTTTGAACAATTGTCTCTTGACTTCTGGACTGTGCTCTTTAATTCTTCTAAGTCCTCAGACACCATGTACTGTTTGAAGGCTCCCATCCTAGAGATGTTCAGACTAATGCCTTTAGTAGAACTGATTTGGTTAGTTCTTTTAACGTATTTTAAAACAAATTTGCATTTAATGACCTCCATTCATATTCACTTAGTCTGCAGAAGGCATAGTGCATGTAGAAGCAGCTATATTGGAGTTCAAGCACTGGAGGTTATCACCATTGACCATCCCTAATTTTGTGACCTTTGGTAAGTTGCTCTACCTTTCTTCACCTCACTTATCTTACCCGTAGTATGGGTACATAATAATATTTATCTCATAGAGTTGCTGAATGGATTTATAAGACTAAAGATGTGAAAAAGGTTATGCAAACTGCAGCTTTGTTAAGAGTTGGTAGTAATTTTGTGGCTATTATTGCTTGCAGTCATGGTTTTCTTTTGGAATCTGTGATTAACACTTAAGAGTTGTTATGAGATTTACAAAAGAACAACTCTTAATGGGATTCCTCCAAGGTAGAATTAAAGAATGGTCCTGGGGTAAAATACCTTTCTCTTCCTACTTATAGCCTGTATTTCCTGTTGGTTTAGATAGGGCTATTAGAAAGGCCAGATTAAAGAATTTGTGCACTGAGACTAAACAGATCCAAGGAGAGGTTTCCCAAGGAGTTCTCAAGAGTTCTCTGTAATGTCAGAAGCAGGATTCTAAGCTCTGGACGTGGGCCTGGACCTCTGGAACAAATACTGTATTTGAAACTGAGGCCAAAAAGGTAAGCCTCTTAAAACTACAAATCTCAGATACTCTTTATATGTTCATGTGTTAAGTGATTTCATTTCCCTGGGGCTCTTTTCTATAGGCTATTCATCCTCTGAGCCACTCTCTTTCTGTGTTTCCATTACCGAAGTTTGTTTTGTATTTGACATTCCGTGCCTGTGATGGTATATTATATGGCATATTAATAACATACCATAGAAATAATACATAAAATATAAGATATATAACTATAAAACAAAAATCTAAATAAAACATAAAAATAATCTAAGTAAAGCATAAAAATAACATAAGTGTTCTTCTCTACAATCTTTTAATTGACTAGATCAGAGGAAATTTAGGAACAGAAAGCAATTCCAAAGCCCTGCGACATGTCCCATGCATTCTAGCTATGAGTAAGACAGATGGACTTATGTCATAAATGAACCATTTATGAACCGTAATAAACCATTCCCTTTCTCAAAGCAGCTGCTTCTGGAAGGGAAATTGCCAAGTGTAAAAATAGCTTAAACCCTAGCAATTGGCATGTAGGCAAATGGTTCTCACTAAGATACTAAGGAAAGAACCTTTGGAATCAGACCTGGGTTCAAATCCCAGCTCTTACTAGCTGTATGAGCTTGAGCAAGTTATTTAACTGCTTTTTAGTTTCCTCATCTGTAAAATGACAGTAGTAATAACGTATCCCATAGGATTATAAGAATTAAGGAAAATATTTTATGGTTATAGTATCTTATACATGGTAAGTTCTTATTTAATGTTATTTCTTCTCATTATAACAAAGTATGTTTTCTTGATTCAACTTGAAATTCTTTAGGGGAGGTAAAGTAGTAGAATGTAAAGGGCCTTGGCTCTTGACGCCACACTTTTTGAATTTGAATTACTTCGAGAACTGTAGGCAGGTCCATGCCTCAATTTCCTAATCGCCAAGTAAAGTTGACTCTCAGGATTGTGGTGATTACATGAGATGATGTATATGAAGTACCTATTAAAACTGTGGGATGCTGTGTCAGGAAGAAATGTAGATACAGGGCTTTGAGAGTGCTGATCTTTCTGTTTTCAAAGACATTTGGAGTGTAGGAGCTGAAGGGGCACTTAAGATCATCTAGTTCATTCTCCCCATTGTTCAGATGAGAAAGCTGAGCACCTGGACTCTATGGTGTGGTAGATGCAAAACTGGCCTGGATTCTAGACCTTCTTGTGTGTCTCCCCCCCCGCCCCCACCCCTGCATTTTGCTGCCTTTCATCAGGGTTATGTTGGGTCTGTGGAGGCATTAGGACCTCAGAATATCTTTTGGCCAGTGTGCTGAGCTACCACAGAGCAGGATTTTAAAACGGGATTGTGAAAATCATGTCAGAGCTGATAAAAATGGAACATTTATTCCTGCCCTGGAGAGAATTTGCATGTTTTAGGCAGATTCCTTAGACTCCTTGTCAGGTTGAGTTAGGTGTCTGATCATTTGTTCCTTTCTTCACTCAGTGTCTAAGCACCTGTTTTATGCCTGGCTTTTGCTAGCTGTTGGGGATTCGTGATAAATTGGACATGGCCCCTGAACTTAGAATTCAGTCTGGTTGGAAAAAATAGACCCTTAAAATAGACAATTACTATAATGGTGCTGTGGGAACAGAGGGGAGGGTGAAGAACTCCCCAACCTAGAGATCAGGGAAGACTTCACAGAAGAGATGACCTTTAAGCTGAGACCTGACAAGGATAAATAAAAGGGTTTGTGTGGTGAGGTGGCAAGGGAAGGGAAAGGGAAAGGCAGGATTCACAAGCAAAGGGAGTAACTTGAGACAATAGGAAGAGGTGTGAAAGAGCCCATTACGTTTGGTGAACCATCACTGACTGGTTCAGTGTATTTGGTGTAGAATGTATGAAGCATAAGTACAGGCATGCCTTGGAGATACTGTGGGTTTAGTTCCAGCTTTATTGTGTTGCTCACTACCACAATAAAGTGAGCATCACAATAAAAAGAGTCACATGAATTTTTTTTGGTTTCCAAATGCATATAAAACTTATGTTTATACTATACTGTAGTCTATTAAGTGTACATTTATGTTTAAATAAACAATATACATACCTTAATTAAAAATACTTTATTGCTAAAATATGCTAACCATCATCTGACAATGCAAGGTTGCCACAAATCGTCAATTTGTAAAAAGTATAATATCTGTGAAGTGCAGTAACTCCAAGCACAGTAAAATGAGGTATGCTTGTAGTGGGAGATAAAGGAGAAGATGTAAGTCTGTAGAGCAGAGTTCTCAAAGTCTTTAAAAAAAAGAGTTTATTTTTTAGAGCAGTTTTAGGTTCATAGCAATATTGAGTGGAAAGTACACAGATTTCCTATTAACCTCCTGGCCACACGTATGTACAACTTACCCACTACCAATATCCTATACTGGGGTGGTACATGACAATAGATGAACCTACATCAACACATCATATTCACCTTAAGTCTGTATTTTACATTAGAGTTCACTCTTGGTGTTGTACATCTATGAGTTGAACAAGTGTATGTATATAAAGGCGAATATCCACCATTATAGTATCATATAGAATAGTTTCACCACCCTAAAATTCCTCTGTGCTCTGGTAATTCATCCCTCCTTCCCCTCAAATCTATGGCAACCACTGATCCTTAATACTGTCTCCATAGTTTTACCTTTTCCAGAATGTCAGATAGTTGGAAGCATATGGTATGTAGTCTTTTCAGATTGGTTTCTTTCACCTAGTAATATGTATTTAAGGTTCCTCATTATCTTTTCATGGCTTGATAGCTCATTTCTTCTTAGTGCTGAATAATATTCCATTTTCTGGATGTATCACAGTTTACTTATCCATTCACCTATGGAAGGACACCTTGGTTGCTTCCAAGTTTTGGTAATTATGAATAGAGCTGCTGCAAACATCCACTTGCAAGTTTTTGTGTGAACAAGTTATCAGCTCCTTTGGGTAAATAACAAAGGAGCGCGAATGCTAGATTGTATGGTAAGAGTATGTTTAATTTTGTGAGAAACTGCCAACATGTCTTCCATAGTGACTGTACCATTTTGCATTCCCACTACTAATGAATGAAAATTCTTGTTGCCCCATATTCTTGTTAGTATTTGGTGTTGTCAGTTTTGGATTTTGGCCATTATTATAGGTGTGTAGTGGTTTTTCATTGTTGTTTTAATTTCAATTCCCTAATGAAATACGATATTGAGTATCTTTTCTATCTGTATATCTTCTTGGGTGACGTGTCTCTTCAGGTCTTTTGCGTATTTCATTAATTGCGTTTTCTTATTGTTGAATTTTTTTGTGTGTATGAAATTATAGCTTTTCTTTTCTTTTTAAAATTTTTATTGGGGTATAGTTGACTTACAATGTTTTGTTAGTTTCAGGTGTACAGCAAAGTGAATCTGGTATACGTATACATATATCCATTCTTTTTTAGATTCTTTTCTAAAAGCATAGTAATAATATATATTACTATTATATAATGTAATATATGCCATTACAGAGTATTGAGTAGAGTTCCCTCTGCCATACAGTAGGTCCTTATTAGTTATCTGTTTTATATATAGTAGTGTAACAATACAAAGGCCTTGGGGTTGGGAGTCCGAAGACCTCAGTCCTGGCCCCAGATCTGCTTCTAACTTGCTCTGTAACCTTGGGCAGGCTACTTAACTTCTTGGAACCTCTGGCTTCTTCTGTCAAATGGGCACCAAAATCACTACCCTAGTTGTCACACAGTTGTTTTGAGGCACCAGTGGACTAAGTCTAGCTAATACCAAGGCCAGAAACTCTTTTTAGTTGGAAAAGGATTATATTAGTTTGCTAGAGCTGCTGCAATAAATTACCACAAACTAGGGGTCTTAAACAACAGAAATTTATTGTTTCAGTTTTGGAGGCTAGAAGCCCAAGATCAAGGTGTTTGTAGGGTTGGTTCCTTCCGAGAGCTGTGAGGAAAAATCTGTTCCATTCCTCTCCCCTAGCTTCTGGTGATTTGTTGGGCTTGAAGAAGCATTGCTCTGATCTCTGTCTTTATCTTCATAAGGTGTTCTCCTTGTGTACGTTTGTCTTCAAACATCCCCTTTTTATAAGGACATTGACTGGATTAGGGGGCTGAACCTACTTCAATTTGACCTAATCATATTTTAAATAATTATATCTGCAATGGCTCTGTTTCCAAATAAAGTCACATTCTGAGGTACTGGGAGTTAGAACATATGAATCTTGGCGGAATACAAGGGTATGACAAGGGCACGACAACTCTTTAAATATTGAAGCTTTTTGTGCCAGATCAGCGGAACCTTAGTGAACACCTACTGTATGCAACACCCTTGATGATTACAAATATTCAGACTTAGTGATTCTTTAAGGTTGTAGCCTAGGGAAGCAGCATAGTATAGTGGTTTAGTGCTCAGGGCCTGGGCCAGACTGCCTGGATTTGAGTCTGACTGCTGCCAGTTACTAACCATTAGATCTTGGGCAAATAGTCTCTGTGCTTCAGTTTCTTTATCTGCAGAATAAGGATGACAGTACCTAACTGATAGGGTTGTTGTGAGGCTACAGTGAATATTAATAAAGAACTTGAATTAATACATAAGATACAAGGATATACTTTACAGCACAGGGCATATAGCCAATATTTTATAACAACTTTAAATGGTATAATCTATAGAAATATTGAATTACAGTGTTGTTCACCTGAAACTAATATAATATTGTAAATCAACTATAATAGAAAAAAGAAGGAACTTGAATCATTGCACATGATAAAATATTAGCTATTCATTTAATTAAAACAACTTCCAAATCTAAAATTCTGTAATGTAGAGAACCTTAAAGTAGTCCATAATCAAGGATCAAACAGGCAGAAGCAGGTTATATAAGCTCATAGAATGTAGGATGTCTGGGTTGGAAGGCTCTTTAGAGACCATCTACTTGAGTCTTCTCATGTTGCAGATGGGGAAACCAGGGTTCAGGAAAAAGGAAGTGACTTGCTCTGGGTCAACTGACTCATTAGTGGTAGAACCAGGACATTCTAATGAATGTTCTTTCTGCTCCTGCTTTACTTTAGTTCAATGAAAAATTAAGCCTTTAATCATGCATTGAGCATCTACTCCAGTCTAGGTCTGGCATTGGGCTCTGTAAATACACATGTGAATTTGTGTCACAGTCCTTGGCCTCTAAAGGAGCTTAGAGCTCAACAAAGAGATAAATAAGCCTAAAAATGTATTAATGTCCTTGTTTTTATCTCCTTTTTCCTGTTTCTCTTACAGCAAATAAAAAGAAGGAGAAGGAACGGCCAGAGATTTCTCTTCCTTCAGATTTTGAGCACACGATTCATGTTGGTTTTGACGCTGTCACAGGCGAGTTTACAGTAAGTCCTGGGTCACAGAAAGACATTTGGTCTTTCAGAGTTCTGGCTATGCACTGTTAGATTTAATCCTTTCCAGACTTCCTGATGCCTCTATATTTGCCCGAGACCCTCATTACTATCTTCTTATAGTAATGAGAGGGACACATTCCTCCCCTCCAGAATTGTACTAGAGAAGCCTTTGAATCTCTATTCCTTAAATAGACCTCAGTTAAGTGGCCCCTTGGCATCAGGCTCTGTGCTGGGCACTGATGATCCAGAGACAAATCAGACATGATTCCTGCTCTAAAGGAGGAATAGCCTGGTGAAGGGGCAAACATCTCAAGAAATGACAGATATAGTAAGATATGTGTTATAAGAGAGGCCTGTGTGGAACTCTGAGAGCAGAGAGAGAAAGGAATGACTAAACTCATCTTTAGCTGCCATCAGTTATCAGAGTTAGTTCTGAATTTCATTCAGGATCCCCTGTGATTATGCCTTGCTGACAACCTTGTATGTCTCTCTTGTAGGGGATGCCAGAACAGTGGGCCCGCTTGCTTCAGACGTCAAATATCACTAAGTCAGAGCAGAAGAAAAACCCGCAGGCTGTTCTGGATGTATTAGAATTTTATAACTCGAAGAAGACCTCCAATAGCCAGAAGTACATGAGCTTTACAGGTATGGGGATTGTGTCCAGGGCAGTCTAGGAAAAAAGAGGTTTTCATCTTAGTAGATGCCTATTGGTGTGGGGTGAAGGAAGAACGTTTTCGAAAGAGTGGAGATGGCACTTTCACTGAGATGGAATTTTGGAATTTGAGAGCCAAGATGATGGGTTTTTGCATCAAACTTGAGTCTTTACTCTGAAACTACATGTTTTGAAAAAGTACTGTGATATTACATGTTAAGAACATAGACTTTGTGCTAGAAGATCTAGATTCTGATACTCACTATGTTCTAGTAGTCAGTTCATTTCTTTGAGCTTCAAAATGAGAATAATAATTCCTATCTCAAGAGGTTGTAATGAGGATAAATTAGCTCATTGATATGAAAGTTCTTTATAGGTTGCAAAACAGCACCATGGAAATGTAGCCATCATTATCATCGTTTTCAATATCAGTAGGTTATGTGATAACCTATTTAAGTAGGCAAGCCCAATTTCTTCCTCAAGGAACTAATTTTTATCAGTCCAATCAGTCCAATGAAAAACTGGCCAGTAATAATAAATGTTCTTTAGATGTACTCTCTCTATATGTATAAGGGACTGTGTTTTTCAGAATGTTTTTAATTGCAGAATTGGGATTAGAATCCAGGTCTCCTAATTCCTGGACCAGTACCTTTTCAGTTTACCACTTGCTTCTAGTAACTCTATTTGGAGCACCTCCTTCCACAGCAGAGAGATTTTTCTTTTCTTAGGCAAGTCATAAGAAGGCCTACATTTCTGGAAACTTGCCTTTTATATAGCATCTTAGAATGTTAGGGCAAGAAGTATCTTTAGTGTATACCACTTACAGTTTCCCCTTGCTTTGCAAACATTAGAGCCCAAAATGCCTTTCTAATGTGGCTAAATTAGTGATCTCTTAACCACTGGTCTTAACTGAGTCCAGTGCTTTTTCTGGTGTTCATGTTGTCTCTTTCAAAGGGCAGTATTGCTGGCGAAGGTGAGAACCAGGATGAACTAGCTAATTTTGAAGGATGCTTTCCCCAGCAAGTATTTGGCTTGTAGCAGTAGGCACAGATGGTGAGGATGACAGACTGCAGCTTTGCTCATGCTGCATAGTGGTACCCAATAGAGTGTCATACATGTTCCTAGCATGTTTCCATCCTGATATCTGGCCCCGCTGGGTCTGTCTCACTTCTTCCATCGAGGGACTGGGTCATTCCAAGGCAGTATTGGGGTTGAGGGGTGATGGGTAGGAAAGTTTTCTAGATTACGGCTTGTGTTTTCAAGAGTTTGTCGTGGAGACTTCAGATTAGAAGCTGGCTTTGAAAGCCTCAGCAACAAAGTCTTTCGAAGAATCTGTTTTTATGTGTATGTGTGTAGATGTGTACAAATACTATTTATGTATATGGAAACATAGCTATGTGGGTTTGCATATGTTTGGAATTAAAGTCCACTTAAGTATTTATGAGTGAATATGGGTATAGATATACTCATTCAGGTAATTGTGTATATGTTCCTCCATGCATGCATAAATGAATAACATTGAGTGTATACGTATAGAATGTATAGATATGTGTCCATACAGCTACTTCTGTGTGTATAAATTTGTGCAAATATGTGTATGTGTGTGTGTGTGCACATGCACCCACACGTGAGGGATTTTTTGTTTTCTGTAAGTTGAAGACCAAGGCAACTCCAAGCAAAACTGTATATTCGGCACTTTTAAAAAAAATTTTTTTTAAATTGAAGTATAGTTGATTTACAATGTTGTGTTAATTACTGCTGTACAGCAAAGTGATTCAGTTATAAATACATTCTTTTTTAAAATATTCTTTTCTATTATAGTTTTTCATAGGATACTGATTATAGTTCTCTATTATACGTAGGACCTTGTTGTTTATGGCACAGTTATTTTTAATGTCCTATCTCTCATTTTCCTATTTCCTTTCTTCTCATACTATTAATTATGATAACACTACTTCAATTTGTATATGCTTGCACATAAACCATCTCATTTGATTCTCATGACGGCCTTGGGAGATTGGAAACGCAAGGGCATTATCCCCATTTTGCAGACTCAGGGAAATTAATTAGGCTCAGGGAAATTAAGTGACTTATTCACAGAGCCTCAGCATATCAGTTGAGTGATATACCAGTGTTGGAAGTGTGTTTTCAACTTGGGCCTTTAAATCCTTTGCTGTCTAAAAGCCCAAGCACAATCCTCCGTGCCAATTTTTTGTTAAGTTTCCTGTCTTTTCATCACTTTATTTTCTGTACCAACTAGTAGCTAATGTGATAAGCAAAGCCTAGACTAGATTGACAATGCCAGGTTCTGGGTTTTCTCCCTACTTTGCGACTGATTTATGTAACCTTGAACCAGTTTCTTTTCCTCTGAACCTTAGTTTATTTATTTGTAAAATGAAGGGATTGGAAGTACTTTCTGCTCTGTCATTCTGTGCTATGGAATTTGATTTTTATATACAGAAATTGTACATCACATTTAAAAGGAGCAAACATACTTATTTTTTATATGGTGGAGATATATTTATTACCAGAATACCCAGTCCTCAAAAACACTAGCAGTACATAAGGTTGGGGGTGTTGCAAGGAAGGCATAGTATTGCACTTGGTATAGAATGTGCTTTTGGACAAGAAAAACAAGTGAATTATGTTTAAGCTATATCCTGAATTGATTTATCCAGAGTACAGCTGGCTATTCAGGGTTTGTTTTAAGAACATATTGTCACAGTTTATGGGTTCAGAATTTGTCATAGGACCAAAGAAGCTATACCTGATACTTTCATGTATGATGGAATTGAGATCTTGGATATTCTCTGGGCTTGTTTCTTGGTGAGGAAGATGTAGGATTTGATATAATATTTCTTCTCCTTAATTCCCACTGGTGGTGAACTGGTGAAATCAATTTCTTCTTGGACTTTTAGGAATTAAAGAATAAATCCAAACACAATACTTGGTCTTTAAACTTATTTTCTTGCTAAGATTTCCATTGAGTCTGTTTCATAGTTTATCAAGTCTAAGATATCATTGATTGTAAGATGCATCGTTATTTTACATGCCCCTAAAGAAAAAAGAAGCTGCCAATTAAATCATGAAATACTTTTGATTGTAGGACACATCTCTTTCTGAGATGTTAATGTGAAAAAATACATGTCTCAGAATTCATAAAATATGGTGATTATCTGATTGAAGGAGCTTGGACCTATTCTTAGAAATAAGACCCTGCCTTTAATTATACTTGACATGACTAATGCATCTCTTTTCCTAAGGCTTAGTCTTTCTCCCCTTGTGGGGAATAGACATGGATGTAGAAGGATCCTTTCTAAAAGCTAAAGCCACATGCTGGTCATGATTTGTTATAGATGGCTCAGGGTGATGCCAGCCATGAATTCTTTCCCTTTCTCTTAGAATGCAGGAAATTTCCTTGATCATTGAGGCCTGATGATGTGGATATAGTTCTAGCCTAGTATTTAGAATTAGACCATGATTCAAATCTTGACTCCTAATAACCTTTGTGTTAAGTAATTTGTGGACAAATTACTTCTCTTCTCTGAACATCAGTTTCCAAATCTGTGAAAGTGGACATACTAATAGTACTGAGAGCTGTAGTGAGGATTAGAGGACGTAATGTATATAATGTGTTTAAAATGGTGTTGGGCCTGTAGTACCAGTAACACTGTTATTATTCTGAGCTTGGCAAATGCTTTACTGAATAGGCTTCCTTAGGTCTCAAGAAAGGATTAACTGTAATTGTTTACTGACTGAGTCCCTTGTCTTTTTCCTTTTGCAGATAAATCAGCTGAGGATTATAATTCTTCTAACACTTTGGTAAGCCTTTATTTCCTCTATTCTGATATGGGCAGGTATGATTTTTTAGGGATCAAGTCAAGTGTGGTAGATGCAGAGCCTTGGCTGGGGGGTACTCATCTTGGTCACTTTCCCACCCTGGGCCTCAGAGTAAAGGAATTGGACTTAATAAACAATAGGCATACCTTCCAACTTTAATTTATGAATGCTCTAGAAATCCTAACCCTGGAACCAGAAGAACTGGCTGCTAGGCTCAATTTTCAGTTTTCACTTTGACCCTTAGGAAACCAGTTTGCCTTTCTGAGCTTCAGTTTTTTCATCAATAAATGAGAATGATACACTTTACTTGGAGATGTCTTCAAATAGCTGCATTTAGAGGAGAATTCTTTCTTTTGGGTTGGTTGGGTCTACAAAACCAGGATTAGGGCTAATTGTTGAAGGGAGCAGATTCTATTAATTTAAGGTCATTCATTCTGTCCTCTGAAGTTGTAGTGAATGCCCTATCACTTGAAGGAATGTGATAGGAGTCATTGGTGACCTCAAAGGTCCCTCTGCCCTTCATAACTTACAAATTCTGTTTTCCAAGGCAGATTATGAGATGAGATGTTGATGTATCCGAAAGGGTCTTATGACTAGTAAGCTGTGACTTATATACTAGAATACTGCTATTCTTTATATCCAGTGTTGTCTCTTGTGCAAAGTTGGTTATTTCATGTTGATTTACTAAACATTTGCAAAGCCCATATCCTATGCCAGGTCCTGTGTGGAGAAGTGGCAATATAGGGATGAATCAGACATTGTCCCAACTCCTAAGAATCTCCCAATCCTGTAAGTGACATGAAGGCACAAACAGTTATAGTGCAGCATGCTAAAACTTCATGAGGCCAGGAGCTATGTCTGACTTGTCAATTACTGGATCCCTGCCATCTGGCAAGTAACAATTTACTGAATAAAAGGTTGGGTGTATAAAGAAAGCTTCTTGATGGTGCACTCTGAGCTGAATTAGTTATCTTGGGGAAGAATTATGAAGAGACAAGGGTATTCCCGACAGACTAATTAGCATGTGCCAAGACAAGGAGGTTCGTGAGGTAGGCTTGTACAGAGAACTGCAAGTGGTTTGTTATGATTGGAATGTGAAGTGTGAAGGGACTAGAGGTGGGTGGTGAGGAGGGGAGGGTAGGCAGGTCAGATCATGTAGGAATTTTAACTTTATCTTAAAGGTAATGAGAAGCTATTGAAGAATTTTAAGTGGGGGAGTCATACATTCTAACACAATACTGACCATCCAAATACTTTGAATCATGCTTCCAGCAATGGGGATTGGTTTATTCTGAGTCATTTATACTGTAATCAATGATAAAAAATGTTCACATGTCCATTGCCTTGTAGCATACTGAGTCCTTTCTTATTCACTGCCTCTTTTAATCTTCATAGGAGTTTAATGAGGTGGGTTATTATCCGTGTATAATCGATGATAAAACTGAAATTGAGAAGGGTTAATGGCAGTAGGTATCTGATTCCCAGTCTGCACTGCTTTCCCCTGATTCATTCTTTCATCAAATGGAATAGATACAATTAAAAGGTGGGGAAGAATTTGCTAATGTTAAGATCCTTGGGAGTTTCTCCCCATTATTGAACTGTAAATTATTGAAGAAGGGGCCTTAACCAAAGCTGAGCTGTGCCTTGTGGCACAAATGTCTTTATGCCTTTATAGGAGGAGTAACAGCTATTATTTATTGTGTAGCTAATATGTACCAGGCACTGTGCTAATAACTTTATGTATGTTAGCATAATTAGTCCTCACAATTACTTTGTGAAGAGATTAGCATCCCCACTTCACAGGTAGGAAAACAGACTTTCCTGAAGGCTCATAATTGCTATTGTGGCACAACCAGATTAGAACTAGGGTCTTCTGAGTCCCTGTCCTGGATTTTTTTCACTGTGGCAGGGAACTGAGAAAGAAGATGTCAGAGAGGTCTTATAAAGGAGACTGCAGTAAAGCCTTAGGTCTGTTGTTCCTTAGTGAGGAGGAGGGGCCCTGGGGCTCATGCCATATGGCAGAGAGGATAACACCTGCTTGGTAAAAACCTGTACTGGTTTACCAGGCTGTAAAGGACATTTTTCTCCCCCAATTCAGAGTTTTCCCTGTGGCTCAGTCCTCTTTATTTTCTTACTAGTTTCACATGGGGGATATGGTTTGTACTGTGGTAGCATGGCATTGTTTTCCATATTGGTTTCACACAGATCTTTCCAATTGATTTGGGAAATAATTGGATGAGATTGTAACCTCCATGACAAGTTAAGAAATTGGGACTCAGAGAGATTATGTGACTTGCTCCCTATCCTTGAATGAGTTAGTAGTAGAAACCAATACAAAATTCAGTTCTCCTCAGCATTCATTTATGCATTCATACCATAGATATTTACTTAGCACCTTCTTTGTGCCCAGGTGTTAGTGATACACAGATAAATTTTACACTATCTTAGTCCTTGAGAAAAAATTAACAACAGAATAGAAGGATAAGGGCTGCAAGAGGGGTACATGAATAATGTACAATGGGGATCATATTTGATGGAGTGATTTATTCTCCTTGGTAGTACAGAATAGTTTGCACAAGGTTCTTGGGCCCTAACAATTTGTTCATTTAATAAACATAACCTTTAAGGTTTCTTCTAGCTCTAAAATTCTTTTATTTGTGGTTCACTGGTCTGAGATCCATATCCCAGATTACATAGCACTTTAAGTACCTGAATTCTCATTTATAAAATGATCACCTATTATGTGATAGATTCTTTGAGTGCCCAAGATCAAGGGCAGGTAAGGTCATTGCTCTTGATCTCACAGTTAGTGAGGAATCAGAACACGTAAACAAGGATTGATAATACAGTTTCAGGTAAACATAGGCAATGATACCAGCCAGAGAAAAGGGCAATCAATGCTTTCTTGTGTGAGGTAACATGAACAAAAGCCAAGTTGTTAAGGATCCATCATATCAGGTGAAAGAACTTGGACTCTGTGCTGGAGCTAAGGAAGTATTTTATTTTATTTTATTATTATTATTTTTTAACATCTTTATTGGAGTATAATTGCTTTACTATGGTGTGTTAGTTTCTGCTTTATAAGTGAATCAGCTATACATATACATATATCCCCATATCTCCTCCCTCTTGCATCTCATTCCCACCCTCCCTATCCTCCCCCCCAGGTGGTCACAAAGCACTGAGCTGATCTCCCTGTGCTATGCGGCTGCTTCCCACTAGCTATCTATTTTACATTTGGTAGTATATATAAGTCCATGCCACTCTCTCACTTTGTCCCAGCTTACCCTTCCCCCTCCCTGTGTCCTCAAGTCTATTCTCTACGTCTGTGACTTTATTCCTGGCCTGCCCCTAGGTTCTTCAGAACCATTTTTTTTTTTTTTAAGATTCCATATATATGTGTTAGCATACGGTATTTGTTTTTCTCTTTCTGACTTACTTCACTCTGTATGACAGACTCTAGGTCCGTTCACCTCACTACAAATAACTCAATTTCGTTTCTTTTTATGGCTGAGTAATATTCCATTGTATATACATGCCACATCTTCTTTATCCATTCATCTGTTGATGGACATGTAGGTAGCTTCCATGTCCTGGCTATTGTAAATAGTGCTGCAATGAACATTGTGGTACATGACTGTTTTTGAATTATGGTTTTCTCAGGGTATATGCCCAGTAGTGGGATTGCTGGGTTGTATGGTAGTTCTATTTTTAGTTTTTTTTTAAGGAGCCTCCATACTGTTCTCCATAGTGACTGTATCAATTTACATTCCCACCAACAGTGCAAGAGTGTTCCCTTTTCTCCACACCCTCTCCAGCATTTTTTGTTTCTAGATTATTTGATGATTGCCATTCTGATTGGTGTGAGGTGATACCTCACTGTAGTTTTGATTTGCATTTCTCTAATGATTAGTGATGTTGAGCATTCTTTCATGTGTTGGCAATCTGTATATCTTCTTTGGAGAAATGTCTATTTAGTTCTTCTGCCCATTTTTGGATTGGGTTGTTTGTTTTTTTGATATTGAGCTGCATGAGCTGCTTGTAAATTTTGGAGATTAATCCTCTGTCAGTTGCTTCCTTTGCAAATATTTTCTGAGGGTTGTCTTTTTGTCTTGTTTATGGTTTCCTTTGCTGTGCAAAAGCTTTTAAGTTTCCTTAGGTCCCATTTGTTTATTTTTGTTTTTATTTCCATTTCTCTAGGAGCTGGGTCAAAAAGGATCTTGCTGTGAGTTATGTCACAGAGTGTTCTGCCTGTTTTCCTCTCAGAGTTTTATAGTGTCTGGCCTTACATTTAGGTCTTTAATCCATTTGGAGTTTATTTTTGTGTAAGGTGTTAGGGAGTGTTCTAATTTCATTCTTTTACATGTAGCTGTCCAGTTTTCCCAGCACCACTTACTGAAGAGGCTGTCTTTTCTCCATTGTATATTCTTGCCTCCTTTATCGAAAATAAGGTGACCATATGTGCATGGGTTTATCTCTGGGCTTTCTATCCTGTTCCATTGATCTATATTTCTGTTTTTGTGCCAGTACCAAACTGTCTTGATTACTGTAGCTTTGTAGTATAGTCTGAAGTCCGGGAGCCTGATTCCTCCAGCTCCGTTTTTCTTTCTCAAGATAGCTTTGGCTATTCGGGGTCTTTTGTGTTTCCATACAAATTGTGCAATTTTTTGTTCTAGTTCTGTGAAAAATGCCATTGGTAGTTTGATAGGGATTACATTGAATCTGTAGATTGCTTTGGATAGTATAGTCATTTTCATGATGTTGATTCTTCCAATCCAAAAACATGGTATATCTCTCCATCTGTTTGTATCATCTTTAATTTCTTTCATCAGTGTCTTATAGTTTTCTGCATACAGGTCTTTTGTCACCTTAGGTAGGTTTATTCCTAGGCATTTTATTCTTTTTGTTGAAATGGTAAATGGGAGTGTTTCCTTAATTTCTCTTTCAGATTTTTCATCATTAGTGTATAGGAATGCAAGAGATTTCTGTGCATTAATTTATTTTCCTGCTACTTTACCAAATTCATTGATTAGCTCTAGTAGTTTTCTGGTAGCATCTTTAGGATTCTCTATGTATAGTATCATGTCATGTGCAAACAGTGACGGCTTTACTTCTTCTTTTCTGATTTGGATTCCTTTTCTTCTCTGATTGCTGTGGCTAAAACTTTCAAAACTATATTGAATAATAGTGGTGAGAGTGGACAACCTTGTCTTATTCTTGATCTTAGTGGAAATGGTTTCAGTTTTTCAGCATTGAGAACGATGTTGACTGTGGGTTTGTCATATATGGCCTTTATTATGTTGAGGTAAGTTCCCTCTATGCCTACTTTTGGACGGTTTTTATCATAAATGGGTGTTGAATTTTGTCGAAAGCTTTTTCTGCATCTATTGAGATGATCATATGGTTTTTATCCTTCAATTTGTTAATGTGGTGTATCACATTGATTGATTTGCGTATATTGAAGAATTCTTTCATTCCTGTGATAAACCCCACTCCATCATGGTGTATGATCCTTTTTAGTATGCTGTTAGGTTCTGTTTGCTAGTGTTTTGTTGAGGATTTTTGAATCTATGTTCATCAGTGATACTGGCCTGTAGTTTTCTTTCTTTGTGACATCTTTGTCTGGTTTTGGTATCAGGGTGATTGTGGTCTCGTAGAATGAGTTTGGGAGTGTCCCTCCCTCTGCTATATTTTGGAAGAATTTGAGAAGGATAGGTGTTAGCTCTTCTCTAAATTTTTGAGAGAATTCACCTGTGAAGCCATCTGGTCCTCGACTTTTGTTTGTTGGAAGATTTTTAATCAGAGTCTCACTTTCAGTGCTTGTGATTGGTCTGTTTATATTTTCTGTTTCTTCCTGGTTCAGTCTCAGAAGGTTGTGCTTTTCTAAGAATTTGTCCATTTCTTCCAGATTGTCCATTTTATTGGCATATAGTTGCTTGTAGTAATCTCTCATGATCCTTTGTATTTCTGCAGTGTCAGTTGTTACTTTTCCTTTTTCATTTCTAATTCTATTGATTTGAGTCTTCTCCCTTTTTTTCTTGCTGAGTCTGGCTAATGGTTCCTCAATTTTGTTTATCTTCTGAAAGAACCAGCTTTTAGTTTTATTGATCTTTGCTATTGTTTCCTTCATTTCTTTTTCATTTATTTCTGATCTCATCTTTATGATTTCTTTCTTTCTGCTAACACTGGGGTTTTTTGTTCTTCTTTCTTTAATTGCTTTAGGTGTAAAGTTAGGTTGTTTATTTGAGATGTTTCTTGTTTCTTGAGGTAGGATTGTATTGCTATAAAGTTCCCTCTTAGAACTGCTTTTGCTGCATCCCATAGGTTTTGGGTCATTGTGTTTTCATTGTCATTTGTTTCCAGGTATTTTTTGATTTCCTCTATGTTTTCTTCAGTGACCTCTTGGTTATTTAGTAGTGTATTGTTTAGCCTCCATGTGTTTGTATTTTTTACAGATTTTTTCCTGTAATTGATATCTAGTCTCATAGCATTGTGGTCGGAAAAGATACTTGATATGATTTCAATCTTCTTGAATTTACCAAGGCTTGATTTGTGACCCAAGATATGATCTATCCTGGATATGTTCCATGAGCACTTGTGAAGAAAGTGTATTCTGTTGTTTTTGGATGGAATGTCCTATAAATATCAATTAAGTCCATCTTGTTTAATGTGTCATTTAAAGCTTCTGTTTCCTTATTTATTTTCGTTTTGTATGATCTGTCCATTGGTGAAAGTGGGGTGTTAAGGTCCCCTACTATGATTGTGTTACTGTCAATTTCCCCTTTTATGGCTGTTAGTATTTGCCTTATATATTGAGGTGCTCCTATGTTGGTTACATAAATATTTACAATTGTTATATCTTCTTCTTGGATTGATCCCTTCATCATTATGTAGTGTCCTTCCTTGTCTTTTGTAATAGTCTTTATTTCAAAGTCTATTTTGTCTGATACGAGAATTGCTACTCCAGCTTTCTCTTTTTTTTTTTTTTTTTTTTAAATTAATTAATTAATTTATTTTTGGCTGTGTTGGGTCTTCGTTTCTGTGCGAGGGCTTTCTCTAGTTGTGGCAAGCGGGGGCCACTCTTCATCGCGGTGCGCGGGCCTCTCACTATCGCGGCCTCTCTTGTTGCAGAGCACAGGCTCCAGACGCGCAGGCTCAGTAATTGTGGCTCACGGGCCCAGTTGCTCCGCGGCATGTGGGATCTTCCCAGACCAGGGCTCGAACCCGTGTCCCCTGCATTGGCAGGCAGATTCTCAACCACTGCGCCACCAGGGAAGCCCCAGCTTTCTCTTTTTTTTTTTTTTTCCAGCTTTCTCTTGATTTCCATTTGCATGGAATATCTTTTTCTATCCCGTCACTTGCAGTCTGTATGTGTCCCTAGGTCTGAAGTGGGTCTCTTGTAGACAGCATATATATGGGTCTTGTTTTTGTATCTATTCAGCCAGTCTTTGTCTTTTGGTTGGAGCATTTAATCCGTTCACATTTAAGGTAATTATTGATGTATGTTCTTTTACCATTTTCTTAATTGTTTTGGGTTTGTTAGCATAGGTCTTTTCCTTCTCTTGTGTTTCCTGCCTGGAGAAGTTCGTTTAGCAGTTGTAAAGCTGGTTTGGTGGTGCTGAATTCTCTTAGCTTTTGATTTTCTGTAAAGGTTTTAATTTCTCTATCGAATCTGAATGAGCTCCTGGCTGGGTAGAATAATCTTGGTTGTAGATTTTTCCCTTTCATCCCTTTAAATATGTCCTGCCACTCCCTTCTGGCTTGCAGAGTTTCTGCTGAAAGATCAGCTGTTAACCTTTTGGGGATTCCCTTGTATGTTATTTGTTGTTTTTCCCTTGCTGCTTTTACTATTTTCTCTTCGTTTTTAATTTTTGATAGTTTGATTATTTTGTTCTTGGCATGTTTCTCCTTGGATTTGTCCTGTATGGGACTCTCTGTGCTTCCTGGACTTGACTGACTATTTCCTTTCCCATATTAAGGAAGTTTTCAACTATAATCTCTTGAAAGATTTTCTCAGACCCTTTCTTTTTTTCTTCTTCATCTGGGACCTCTATAATTCGAATGTTGGTGAGTTTAATGTTGTCCCAGAGGTCTCTGAGACTATCTTCAATTCTTTTCATTCTTTTTTCTGTATTCTGCTCTGTGGTCGTTATTTCCACTATTTTATCTTGCAGGTCACTTATCCTTTCTTCTGCCTCAGTTATTGTGCTATTGATTGCTTCTAGAAAATTTTAAATTTCATTTATTTTGTTGTTCACCATTGTTTGTTTGCTCTTTAGTTCTTCTAGTCCTTGTTAACGTTTCTTGTATTTTCTCCATTCTATTTCCAAGATTTTGGATCATCTTTACTATTATTACTCTGAATATTTTTTCAGGTAGACTGCCTATTTCCTCTTTAGTTGTTTGGTGTCGTGGGCTTTTACCTTGCTCCTTCATCTGCTGTGTGTTTCTCTGTCTTCTCATTTTGCTTAACTTACTTTGTTTGGGGTCTCCTTTTCGCAGGCTGCAGGTTCGTAGTTCCCGTTGTTTTTGGTGTCTGCCCCCAGTGGGTAAGGTTGGTTCAGTGGGTTGTGTAGGCTTCCTGGTGGAGGGGACTGGTGCCTGTGTTCTGGTGGATGAGGCTGGATCTTGTTTTTCTGGTTGGTAGGATCGCGTCCGGTGGTGTGTTTTGGGGTGTCTGTGACCTTATTATGATTTTAGGCAGCCTCTCTGCTAATGGGTAGGGTTGTGTTTCTCTCTTGCTAGTTGTTTGGCATAGGGTGTCCAGCACTGTAGCTTGCTGGTCGTTGAGTGGAGCTGGGTCTTAGCATTGAGATGGAGATCTCTGGCAGAGCTTTTGCCGTTTGATATTATATGGAGCCGGGAGGTCTCTGGTGGACCAGTGTCCTGAACTCAGCTCTCCCACCTCAGAGGCACAGGCCTGACACCCGGTGTGAGCATCAAGACCCTGTCAGGCACACGGGAAAAAGAGAAAAAAGAAAAAAATATATTTATCGTTGCTCCCAAAGTTCACTGCCTCAATTTTGGGATGATTTTTTGTCTGTTGAGGTATTCCACAGATGCAGGGTACATCAAGCTGACTGTGGAGATTTAATCCGCTGTTCCTGAGGCTGCGGGGAGAAATTTCCCTTTGTCTTCTTTGTTCTCCCAGTTCCTGGGGTTCAGCTGTGGATTTGGCCTCACCTCTGCATGTAGGTCACCTGAGGGTGTCTGTTCTTCGCTCAGACAGGACGGGGTTAAAGGAGCAGCTGATTCGGGGGCTCTGGCTCACTCAGGCCGGGGGGAGGGAGGGGTACGGAATGTGGGGCAAGCCTGCAGCATCACAGGCCAACATGACGTTGCAACAGCCTGAGGCGTGCCGTGTTTTCTCCTGGGGAAATTGTCCCTGGATCACGGGACCCTGGCAGTGATGGGCTGCACAGGCTCCCTGGAGGGGAGGTGTGGATAGTGACCTATGCTTGCACACAGGCTTGTTGGTGGCTGCAGCAGCAGCCTTAGTGTTTCATGCCCATCTCTGGTGTCCGTGCTGATAGCCGTGGCTTGCACCTGTCTCTGGAGCTCGTTTAGGCGGTGCTCTGACTCCCCTCACCTTGCGCTCCCCGAAGCAATGGTCTCTTGCCTCTTCAGCAGCTCTGGACTTTTTCCCGGACTCCCTCCCGGCTAGCTGTGGTGCACTAGCCCCTTCAGGCTGTGTTCACGCAGCCACCCCCAGTCCTCTCCCTGGGATCTGACCTCCGAAGCCTGAGCCTCAGCTCCCAGCCCCCACCCGTCCCAGCAGGTGAGCAGACAAGCCTCTCTGTTGAGTGCTGGTCAGCACTGATCCTCTGTGCGGGAATCTCTCTGCTTTGCCCTCCGCACCCCTGTTGCTGCGCTCTCCTCCGTGGCTCTGAAGCTTCCCCCCCACCCCCACCCGCGTCTCCGCCAGTGAAGGGGCTTCCTAGTGTGTGGAAACTTTTCCTCCTTCACAGCTCCCTCCCAGAGGTGCAGGTCCCATCCCTATTATTTTGTCTCTGATTTTTCCTTTTTCTTTTGCCCTACCCAGGTAGGTGGGGAATTTCTTGCCTTTTGGGAAGTCTGAGGTCTTCTGCCAGCGTTCAGTAGGTGTTCTGTAGGAGTTGTTCTGCATGTAGATGTATTTCTAATGTATTTGTGGGGAGGAAGGTGATCTCCATGTCTTACTCCTCTGCCATCTTGAAGGTCTCCTAAGAAAGTATTTTAAATCAGAAGTATTTTAAGTGAGATAGTTAGATGTGCATTTTAGTCTAAACTACCATCTTAGAAAGATTGCTCTGGAAATTGGGTCAGTGTAGTGGGGTGAATTCATATGTTTACCTCTCCTGCTATACTAAATTTCTTAATTTCAGAAAAGATACATAAAAAATGAATTCAAAACAGTGCTCCAAAACAAAAACAGGACGTTAATAAACCATTGTCGGGAATTCATGGAAAGTAGAAAGCAGATAAGATCAGATTGATTGGAGCAGCAGAAAGCACAGCTGCTGTATGTATGTGGAAGACAAATATCCTAGGAAGATAAGAGTAGCTCGAGAAAATGGTCTTAGAGAATATATATAAAAAACAGGAAGGAGTCTTGGGTCATCTTCAAGAGTAAATTAAATTCTGTAAGTGAAACAGCAGGGGCAATGTCCATGTTACAGTGAGCAAAAGGTACCAGAAGGTTGATCCTAAGCTTAAACCAGATACTTTTCTAAAGAAAGTAAACTGCCTACTTGAGAAATATGCCTGGTGTGGGTACAGGGAGAGAAGAGAGAGAAGCAGAGCAGAGCTGGAGTTAACTAGAGATCTCTAAAACAGGCATAAAGTAGAGGAAAAAGGAGAAGTAGCTCTGCAGTGGAAGAAAATACATTGAATTTCTGCATCCCAAGGATAAATTTCTGATGCTTTTGATAACTGGGAGGAGAGGTATACATACCATACATACCATACATACTCTTCCATGGCAGCTCACCCTAAAGTGGTGCTTGCCAGTTACCACATCTGTATAACTCATGTACAGACTGCATCAGACCTCCCATTCAGAGGAGGGGACAGCAGAGAAATAGACTTACACAACTACAGAGGAAACTCATGCTAGTCGCATACACTAATTAATATGGTTTTTCACTGATAAATATGAGGGGAGAGCCAAGGATCTCTAGACATCTGAGAGAAACAAAGCATTAAAGAGAAGGACCAAGAAAAAGAAATAAAACTGACCCCAGAGAAAATTGATAATTCAGGAAAGAAAGTTTTAAAAAATCTAATATATTGAGAGGTTCCATAGATGTTGCATTCACAAAAACACACTGCAGGTAGATCAATCAGAGGATAAAAAAAGAATTCTTAGAAATTAAAAATATAGTTAAACAAATTCCCAAGGATTAAAAAATGCACGGAAGAGTAGATTATTGATATCAAATATAAAAACACATGGAAAATATGAGAGTAAGGGACACAGAAGATTATTCAAGGAGATTCAGGAAGAATTAGAGGATTAGAAGATTAAGACTATTGTCTTTGAAATTTCTGTATTGGAGTTTCTCTATGCAATGCTTCTTCATTTTTAGTTGGCTTCCCAGTTTGGTGGAGTCCATCTTCCAGTAGCTTTGAGAAAGTAAATATTTAATATCTTTCAGGTCTCAAAATGGAGCGCCTCCATTCTACTCTACCATTTGATTGATATTTGGCTGAATATGGAATTCTGGGTTGAAAATAATTTTCCACCAGTATTTGGAAAACATTGCCCTTTTGTCATCTAGCTTTCAGCATTGGCTATTCAAGTTCAAAGCTATTTATTCCTGCATCTTTGCTTCTGACCTATTTTTTATTTTTCATTTGGGAAGTTTGTAGCATCTTTGTTGTCACCACTGCTTTGAAATTTCATAATTACATCCCTATATTCACCTACTTAATTTGTGAGGAGCTTTGTGGACTCTTTCAACCTGGAAACTCAAGGCTTCAGTTTTAGGAAATTTTCCTGAATTATTTAGTTGATGATGTCTTCCCCTCTTTTCTTTGTTTTCTCTTTCTGGAACTCCTGTTTTTTTAGACTTCCTAGACTGATTCTCTGTTTTTAAAAATATTTACTCTGTTTTTCCTTGCCTTGATTTTGCAGCATAGATATGTAGATTGGTTTTCAGGTTTGCCTACCATCAGCTTTGGATTCAGTCTCCTTGACAGTTACTGCTCATCCATCAGTCATTGCCTCCTTTGCTAATCTTGCCTCCTATCCTGTTCTCTCCAACCTTCAGGTTTAATGCCTTTAAAAGGCCATTCGTTTATTATAGTTCTAGTGAGGTTTTAAGAAATAGATGCCTGTGTTCAATCTGCCATCTTTGTCAGGCATTCCTGAGGAATTTTCACTTTTAACTCCTTATATATCTATATTATATGAAATGTATAATGAGAACCTACTGGTTTTACATATAATTTAAAAATTTAACTTTTAAAAGGCAGCATTATTGAGGTGTTATTTACATACCATAATATTCACCCATACTGATTGTACAATTCAATGATTTTATTAAATTTATAGACTTGTGCAACTATCACTAGTCTAGTTTTAGAATATTGCCACCACCACAAAAGTTCCCTTGTACTCGTTTACACTTCATTCAAACTCCCATGCCCAACCCTAGGAAACCACTGATCTTCTTTCTGTCTGTATAAATTTACCTTTTCTAGACATTTTATATAAATGGACTTGTATAACATGTAGTCTTTTGTGTCTAGCTTCTTTCACTTAAAAGCTTGTGAGGTTCATCCATGTTGTAGCATGTATCAGCACGATTCCTTTTTATGTCTGAATAATATTCTATTGTATTGATAAACTACATTTTTTACATTCATCAGTTGATGGGCATTTGGCTTGTTTCTTCTTTTTGGCTATTCTAAATAATGCTCATACTAACATTCATGTACAAGTTTTGGTGTGGATCTATGTTTTCATTTCTATTTGGTATATACCTAGGAGTAGAATTTCTGAGTCATATGGTGACTCTATGTTTAACCTTTTGAGGAACTGCTAGGCTGTGTTCCACAGTGGCTGCACCTTTTTACAGTCCCACCGACGTTAGGAGGCTTCTAATTTCTCCATATCTTCCCCCACATTTGTTATTGTCTGTCTTTCTTTTTTTTAATATTTATTTATTTATTTGACTGCATCGGGTCTTAGTTGTGGCATGGGGGATCTTCATTGCCACGTGCGGGATCTTTTTAGTTGCAGCATGCGGGATCTTTTAGTTGTGGCATGTGGAATCTTTAGTTGTGGCATGTGGGATCTAGTTCCCTGACCAGGGATTGAACCCGGGCCCCTTGCATTGGGAGCGTGGAGTCTTAGCCACTGGACCACCAGGGAAGTCCCTATTGTCTGTCTTTTGATTATAGCCATCTCAGTGGATATGAAGTGGTATCTCATTGTGGTTTTGATTTGCGTTTCCTAATAATGATGTTGAGCATCTTTTCATGTGCTTTTTGGCATTTGTTTATCTTCTTTGGAGAAATTTCCTTTTTGTTGTTTATCTCTAATTTAATTCTACTGTGGTTAAAGAATACATTTTGTGTGTTTTCAGTCATTCAAAATTTATTGAGATGTGTTTTATGGCCCAGCATATGTTCTATCTGAATAATTATCCATAAGTGGTTAAAAGTAATGTGTGTTCCGTAGAACTTGGGTGGAAAGTTTTGTACATGTCAGTTAGGTTGAGTTGATTGATAGTGTTGTTAAAATCTATATCCTTGCTAATTATTGAGACCTCTTTCAGGGCTGTCCAGAAACTTTTACTTTCTGCTTGGCTCTTTTGAAGTTTTTTTGTTTTTTGTTTTTTTTTAAATAAATTTATTTATTTATTTTTGGCTGCATTGGGTCTTCGTTGCTGCACGCTGGTTTTCTCTACTTGCAGCGAGCGGGCGCTACTCTTCGTTGAGCTGCGCGGGCTTCTCATTGTGGTGGCTTTTCTTGTTGCGGAAGCACGGGGGCTCCAGGTGCGCGGGCTTAGGAGTTGTGGCGCACGGGCTTAGTTGCTCTGCGGCATGTGGGATCTTCCCGGACCAGGGCTCGAACCCGTGTCCCCTGCGTTGGCAGGGGGATTCTTAACCACTGCACCACCAGGGAAGCCCTTGAAGATTTTATGTACATGCATAGAGCCAGGCATGTATGACTAGTATGGGGCCTCTCTCTAGTGTCTGCTGTACCTTTGGCCAGAATTTGTTTGCCTGATTCAGGATTGCAACCCCAGGCTAGTAGCGGTTGACACTCTCCTGCTACTACCTCTGGGAGGTCACTTCCACTGATGGCACCACTGGGCCTGGGCATTGCCCACTGCTTCAAATGAATGTAATCCCTCTTGGGTCCCGTAGTTACAGCCTACCTCATCCTGGAAGAACCCCTCCTCTGATGGAGCTAGGGTGGGATGGATGGGAGCAATCCTGGGCCAGAACGTCAGAGGTTCCTATGTTTTTACCCAAAGTTCAGCAGTTTTAAAATCATAAGCACTTCTCAGTAGTATAGGTAGGCACCTGGAGGTTTGGGGAACACACCAAGCATGTCCCCTTCTCTCAGAGTCTTTGTATTTCTTCCATCTGCCAGGAATATTCTTTTCCCAGAGGGTCTGATGGCTCATTTTCTCATTTCATTCAGGCCATTAGAGAGGCCTTTCCATGACTACTCTATGTAAAGTAATAATTCCCTACCCTCAACCAACCTCTACTCTCCTATGTTTATCTTATTACTGCCTGGCAGTTTGGTGATTAATTTTGACTGTATCTTCTTCTAAAATGTAATCCATAAAACCAGGCACTTTATCTAATTTGTTCTTCAATATAGCCCCAGAGCTTTGAATAGAGCCTGGTACACAGTGAATGAATGGGTGAGTTGAAGTCACTTCTTAAGAAAGAGGTTTGTGGTTATTAAACATAATGATAATTTAATTGATTCCTTACATCTTTCTAGCCCCTTGCCATTTACAAAGTGCTTGTATACTCACATCACTTCATTTCTTCCTCCCAGTGGCCCTCTGAGGTAGGCAGAGAGCTTCTGTCATCACCTCCATTTTATGGATGAGAACTGTAGCTTAGAGTGGGACAGCCTTGCCAAAGAACACAGGGATAAGAAATAAAAATCTGGGACAAAAGCCTAAATCTCTTGATTCTGGTAGTTGTTAATACTACCACACAAAGCCATCACTTGTGGAAAACAGAATGTGTTGCTAAGAAAGGTGATGAAATCCCCTTCTTTATAGAGTTTTAGGAGGCAACAAACAAGTGTTTATAGTCTACATTAGTCAGCCCTAGGGCCTCTTCACCTGATGATGAAGAGGCTGCTGAGTTAACTTCATTCCCATTTTGGGTTCCTAGTTAAATTTTGCTGAGTGGAATATTGGGGAGAAAAGAAATTAGAGCAGAAAAATATCAAAATATGTGCTTTGACAAGGGAAGAACCTCTATTGGATTTTAGAACTGAAAGTGACTTAGGGTCACCCCTCAAATTATACCTGTCCTATTCTTCCACGTTCCTCGAGTGATGAAACTTGAGACCCAGAGGATGGATTCATTGCCTGTGATCACCAAAGCTAGTTGCTTACATATGCCTGTCACTGGCAGTTTTCTAGTTATGCCCTGCACTGGAGGTCCTGTTAGAACCTAGGAGCTTGCCAGTTTTCCTTATCTTAGTATGTCAAATGTAGTAAAGACCAGACTCCCACACAGTAGCTCTAGACTAGCATTTGACTAGACAGTTCCTTCACTTATCCCCTGTCATTCTGACTCCTGACATTCTGCTCTCCATAGGCCCCAAACGGCAGCAGAAGGGAATTGTCCCTCTGTCTCCTGCATCATATGGTGAGCTGCTTTAGGACATGGGCCATCTTTTTCATTTTTGTACATTTATATCAAAAGCATCCATCATAGTATCTTACTGAGCACAAAGCAGATGCTCTGAAAATATCTGAAACTGTTGAATTATATCAATATATACAGAAAATCCCTTGCTTCTCTGGCCCTACACTGTAATCATTTAATCTCTATCAAAAATCTCATGTTTTGGAGCTATTTTGTCTCTTGAATATGTGTTATAAACAGTAATGGTATGATCTTTTTGCCTGGACCTGCCCTAAAACCTGCCAGTCTTAGCCCAGCTTTGGTACAGTTTACATGGGAAAATCAAGTTGCTGAGATGATAGCATATTCAATTAGTGGTGCTGGTAAGGTTCATTCCAGGACAGGGCAAAAGCTTAGTGAAATAGATAGCATCCAGTCTGGGGAAAAACTCATTGTCTTCTTGAGACAAGGGTCTCCTGATGTTCTGTATCTTCAGGTTGAGGCGAGGGCACCTGATGGCATAATGGTTGCAGTAGGTTTTCGTAAAGAAAGGAAAAGGAGAGGCAAAGGCCTCTCAGGACTTCTACTTACCGTATCAGAAAGGACTAAGGAATTACAATGATAAACTTTGTAAAGTCCCAAACTTTTGATCCCTCCCCTACATTTTGTACTTTATCCTATCTTTAGCATAGAGAGTAAAATTCATAGAAGAAGAAGGAACTATGATCTTGTGTTCAGAGTTTGGATTGGGCTAGGCACGTAGAGAAGCTGTAAGCTGGTTTCCCCATCCACAGTTAGGCTTTGGGTGGGAGAAGGAAGCCCCCAAGGGACTGAGTGGAGAGTGGTATCTAAAAGAAGAGAGGGAAGGTGGCTGAGTTCCTGAGACTGGCTACACAAAGGTGGAGATCTTGAGGCTGATGTGTGTTTCAGAAGGGGTGTCAGGAGAAGGTTTCTTCTGGGAGATTGGTGACTCTGGTAGCTTAAGTTGCATGTCAGCTGGACATGATGAATCTGGCTTTTCTCCACTGTGCAGAACGTGAAGACGGTGTCTGAGACCCCTGCAGTGCTACCAGTTTCAGAAGATGAAGATGATGATGATGATGCTACCCCACCTCCAGTGATTGCTCCACGCCCAGAGCACACAAAATCTGTGAGTCTTTGGGGACGTGGGCAGCTTTGTGATTTATTAGAGTTTGGAGGGGGAGTGAGGGGTGGGTGCTGAGGCCTAGAGGTTTAATAATCTGGTAGCAGTCCTTAGATTTTGCAGGTGGTGAAATCACCAAATTACCTTGATTGAAAGGTATTTTCTGTATGATTAAAGACAAGAAGTGGTGTATTTATTTATCATTAGTTTGCGGATAGTCCCAAAGTGTCCTAGATAATTGGTCTTTGTACCAACTTAGGCCTAGTTTACTTAGCCTGTTCTTCACATACAGAAAGATATACAGAATTAATGTTACTTAGTGCAAGACTAACATAAGTTATTCCAGTCTCCTGGGAAGCAGCATATTAGCCTGCTATAGATCTTCTCTTCTCTGTTAAATGTGCAGGGTTCAGCCTCTTAGTACATCATTGATGATACTGTAAGACTCAAGAGAATTTATAAAAACATTAGTGCTATTAATACGCTGGACATCAGGAGTGCATTTTGATGCTGGATGTTGGCAGTGATTTTTATTTAACTTCTTTTGAGGTTTTTGCAACTCTGAATAGCCAGGTCCCTCTGCCCTCACTTGGCACAATCTGCCTTTTACATGATTTAGCATCATTGTGCACTGATCTCTCATCAGATGATACTCTACTAGTGTTTCTTTGTTTGGACTTTTTATTATGACACGAGCTTCATAATGAAAGAATGATCTAGGGCTTAAACTCTGTGATAATACAAAAAAAAGATTGTCTCTGGATTAGAGAATTCATGGAAGTGTTCAAGCAGATGTTGGTTGGTTGACTGACTATGGGGATGCTGTTGGGGAAATTCAGGGGGATTAGATGACCTTTTAGGATTAGAATTTATAAGCAGAATCTGTGGAATCAGCCTTTCTGTAGGCTACAAAGTCACTTTAAGGAAAATGAGCTTCAAAATTGCAGAGTTCTCAGGATATCTCATATGGGTATTTTTTTTTGTTTTACAAGTATGTTCATTTAAAAATTTTTCCCACTAAACCACGAACTCCTATGTGTGTGTTTGTGTGTATACACACACACACATATACATATACACACACATATATTTATACAAATACATATATATATGCAAATATATATATATATGTATGTATTTGCAGTGCTTAACATAGCTCTTGGAAGGTTTTAGAAAGGCAGTTAGTACTGAATGAATTGATAAATTTGATCTTGATGGCATTCCTTTCTAAAAAGACATTGTTAATTCCTAATTTATAGAAGAAGAAGCTGAGATTTGGAGAGGTAAATTGATCTACCCAAAGTCTCTAAGTAAGCAAAAGAGCTAGAACTGAAAGCAGGTAATTGAGCCCAGGTCCAGGTTGTATTCCAGCATAGCACAGTGGCCTTTTTATGTGAGCAGACCTGTGCTGGGAGCCAGAAAAAGAGAATTTTAGAGAAGGAAAAGGCAGGGTTCGTGCCCTTAAGGAGGCATGTCAAGAGAACTAAAGGAGGAGGAGAAGGCATGAAAGTACAGGTTTAGGTGCCAGGGATATAGTTTGTCTACATGTATAAGAATAGAAAATTAAGAAATCATTACGCTGGAATAGTCAGGAAAGAAGCTGTAGTCTGTGATCTCAGTGTCTTGACTTACTGCTATTTCCACTATGTGGAAAGTTCTCTCCCTTTTCTACCTATTACAATCATGTCCATCCTTCAAGATCCAGCTGAAGAATCCTATTTATTTATTCATCGATTCATCAAACATTTTCCTGAATGCTTGCTTTCTGTTAGGCAACTGGTTAGATATAGGAGCTCAGGGATGAATGACACAGATTCCCTGTTTTCATAGAGCTTATAGACTAACCAAAAATTTGTTGTGATATTTTTATGAAAAAAGGTGATAAATGCCTTGATGCATCTCCTGGGGAAAGGCAGTATAATGTATGATCACTTCTTCTGTACCTTAATAGTATACAGTTTGCTCGTATCTTCTGACATTTATCCCTTTTGCCTTTCAGTTAGGACTTTCTCCAAGACTTCCTTCACAGGAATAGTGGATGGGGCAGCATTTTGTACAGCAAGGCAAAGAATAGATTCTCAGTAAATGTTTAGTAAATGAATGAATAGGAAATATAATAATATTTGCCAAAATTTGAAGGCTTAGTGTCTTTTGGGTGTGATGTTACTCATTTCACACATTAATTAATTTATTACCACAGCAGCTCTATAAGATAGGTATCACTAACATCACCATTTTACAATTGAGGAAACTAAAGCATAGAGAAGTTAAATAATCTGCCCAAAGTCATACAAGGTAAGAATAAGAGTTGGGATTTAAAGTCCAGGCAGTCAGGTTCCAGAGTCTGTGGTCTAAATGACTACACTGTTACTGCCTCTTAAAGAAGAACAATTGCAGTTCCTTCTCTGTGAGGGTTCAGGATTTAAAGAGGCAGTAACTCAAATGAAGATAATGTTGTGTTGTATTAGCCGTGGGAAGTACTATGGGAATACAGGATATTCATTTCAGCTTGGGAAAGAATAGAATTTTACAGATGAAGGGGATTCCCATCTAATGATAGAATGTCCTTTAAACTATTTATAATGAGAGTTGTCTAACTTGTATTGAATATCTTAAGTGCTCAGACTCTCACTAACCCTTGTTGTGTATAATGAGAGCAAGGAAGGCCATTCCATCCTCACAGCCTGAGTATAGAGGAAGAGTAACACAGATTTTGACCTAGGAGAAGGGATGAGTTTACTGGGATTTGTTCTTCTGTGGATGTTCTAACACACACATCTAAGAGAGACTGGCCTTGCCAAATTTTTGCACCACCAATACAGGTATACACACGGTCCGTGATTGAACCGCTTCCTATTACTCCAACGCGGGATGTGGCTACATCTCCCATTTCACCTACTGAGAATAACGCCACCCCGCCAGATGCTCTGACCCGGAATACTGAGAAGCCGAAGAAGAAACCTAAAATGTCTGATGAGGAGATCTTGGAGAAATTGCGTAAGCACTTTCCGGGTTTTTGAATTTCCCTCTGGTATGTGACTGGTCAAGCACAAAGGTGGAATTCTATTGCTGTAAAGATCTCAGTTCTGCGCTAGGTGTATGTGGCTGGCTGGCTGTGCTTTATATCTTAGCCAGACTGTGCTTCTCTTCACCTGTCCTTGCACCCACCTCCTCTGTCTCACCAGCCCTGATTAGATGCAACATTAGGGTGGGAATGTGATGATAGCGTGGATAGCCCACTTCAAGGGCTAGAAATCACTTACCACTAGGCATGGGTTATGGAGATGACAAATAGCTTTTACCTGGTGAATAGTCTGGAATGTTGTGTTGAGAAAGACTGAGGCCTTGTCTAAACCTGGTGGGAAAGAGTGCTATGTTGATTATTGATGTTTCTGTTGACAGAAGACGGATCTGCCATCTTGGCTGAAGGAAAAGAAGTAAGGGAAACTAACATTTTGTGAGCCTGTGCTATGTACCAAATGATAAGCAAGGCATTTTCTTGATTTTTTTTCATTTACTCCTCATTTTAACCCTTGAAGACAGACATTATAATCCTCATTTTTTGCAGTTAAGGTATTTGAGGCTAGGGATGCTAAATACTCTGCGAAAATTCACACAGCCAAGAAGTGACAGAGCTGGGGTTAGAGCACAACTTGTGCTCCTGTAATCAGAACATGCTGTTTCTTGCAGTCAGGTGGAAACTTCCATTTTACTTTTTTTTCGTGACCAGAAATATTAGGGTAGCTTGTTTCTCTTTTTCAGTAATCTGCAGGAGAATCCATATGAGAAGAAAGGACTGGGTTGGTCTGTAGGCTTGGAAGAATCATCTGACAAGGCCTTTGATTTATTCTTTGAACTTATCTACTTCTAAAGAGTATTTGATGTGACTGATTTGGTCAAGTCTGCACACTGGCATTGCTTTTTAAAGCTGACGTTTCTGGTTCCTCAGCTTAGCAGCTCTCGATTTTGTCCTGATAATTCTTACTTGACTTTTTAAAAAAATTTCACTCTTTTAAAAGTTGCCCTTGCCCAGAGCCCTTATGAAATGATGAAATAAGAAAAGCCACTTACCTAGCCATCTGTTTACTCTTGTATGTATTCTATTTCTCTGAACCAGATTTTTTTTTTAAACAGTAATACTTAGAACATAGAATTATGGGAAGCAGACTGGCCTGGGAGTTAAGGACCCGTGGGTTGAAGCACAGCCACTAACTTGCATGGTGGGCGATTTCCTACTGTTCTCTGGGCCTCCTTTTTCTCATCTTTTAAATAGGGATGTTAATACCTGTCTCATTTGTAAGTCAGATGAAATAATGTATGTGAAAAGTACCAAATCCTAGTAATTGGTATTAGTGGAAAGTGCTTTGGACTGGGAGACCAAAACCAAGCTCCTAATCTTAGCTCTGACACCAATTTGCTGTGTGACCTTGAGGGGAAGTATCTTCTTTTCTGTGGGCCTCAGTTTTACCATCTCCAGAATACTTTTTTTGAAACTGTCAACTCTCTCATACCTATGTGTCTTTGCACTTGAAGTACTTTCTGTTGTAACCCTTTCTTGACTTTCTCTCCCTGGCTAATTCCTACTAACCCTGTAAAAATTAGTCCAGATATCACTTCCCTTCTGAAGCCTTTCCAGTCTATATTTTTGCCTCTTTCTGTATCACCACAATTATTATATTTTCATGGAACTTTATACTTATTGTTTGTCTCCTCTGAGATTAGAGCTTCTTTTTTTTTTTTTTTTATTCTTTTTATTTATTTATTTTATTTATGGCTGTGTTGGGTCTTCGTTTCTGTGCGAGGGCTTTCTCTAGTTGCGGCAAGTGGGGGCCACTCTTCATCACGGTGCGCGGGCCTCTCACTATCGTGGCCTCTCTTGTTGCGGAGCACAGGCTCCAGACGCGCAGGCTCAGTAATTGTGGCTCACGGGCCTAGTCGCTCCGCGGCATGTGGGATCCTCCCAGACCAGGGCTCGAACCCGTGTCCCCTGCATTGGCAGGCAGATTCTCAACCACTGCGCCACCAGGGAAGCCCCGAGATTAGAGCTTCTTGAGAGCAGAGACTGTCTTAACTGTGTCTCATCTATCTCTTTATTTGTTGCATTCAACATAGAGCTTAGTACATAGTAAGTGAGCATGTTAAAATGAGTAAATGTCTATTGAATGAATGGATTTTAAATGAATGAATAACTTTTAGGAGTTTAGAATTGGATTAGAGTACTATGAATAAAAGCGGTAAGGAGATGAAACTTCTGGTTGAAACTTAAAGCGGGAAAACTAAGGACCTGCTTAGTGTGGTTTTTAGGTATTGGAGATAGTTCTTTAATCCTTTCCAGCTCAGCATTTGGGGAAATATGGGGCCTATTTTGTATGTTGATCTGGGAAAAACTGATTCATGTTCTCTGTTTCTTTCAAAGGGAGCATAGTGAGTGTGGGCGATCCTAAGAAGAAATACACACGGTTTGAGAAGATTGGACAAGGGTTAGTAGGGGCATTTTCTTCCCTAGAAAAATGACTTAAAATTGTGTGTGCTGGTATATATGATTTTGCTTTTGTTTTGCCTCTCATAAATCTTGTTCTTCTTTCTCCACCTCACCCCTCACCCATCTGAAGGTGTTTTGTTAGGCTGACCTCAGGTTTACAGAATTATGTTTAATATGTGAGATGTGCCATTAGCTGACATGGTTGCTAAAAATATCCCTGTGGTGAGGGTGAAAAACCCATTTATTTTCTTAGCACAAAACCTTCCCAAATTATAGCTCTGCTTTTCCAGATTAACCCCGTTTACCTGTTGCTGAGACCTACCAGCACTAATATGAAATGGAAGACTCAGAACTGCAGACTCTTCTGCTAGTATAATGGGATCTGTTTTGCTAGTGGATGCCAGAATTCATGTCTCCTGCTCTTTGATTCCTTCTCTGCATCTTGTATACTGCCCTCAATGTACTGAACTCAGCAAATCTTAACTGAATTCCTGTTAGGTGCTAGGCACTGTGAATGCAGCTGTGAATCAGTCTCTCCCTTCAGAGACCCCATGTCTACAGAAGGAGAGAGTCAAACAAAAAATTATAATATACTGTGATAAGTCTTAAAAGTGGCCATTATTTTGAGTAAGAGAAGCCAGATACAAAAGAGCACATGCTGTATGATTTTATTTATATGGAGTTAAAGAACAGGCAAAACTAATGCTAATATAAGTCAGAATAATCATTGCGTCTGGGAGGGGAGTGTTGATTGGGATGTGGCAAGAGAGAACCTTCAGGGGTGATCGTGATGGTGAACATGTAGGTGTGTACATATTGAAAAATCATCAAGTTGTATACTTGAGATTTGTGCAGATTACTTTAGGTAAGTTATACCTTCGTATAAAAAAGAAAAATAATAAGATTTCTACAGATATACCCAATTAGCTAAAATTAAAAAGAAACTGAAGTGTCTGGCTTGTAGAAAGCTCTCAGTGTTACTTGAGTGAAAGCATTGTTGTTAATGAAGTCATTGAAGCTTTCTGTTTTAGTTTTCTTTTCTATGCATCCAAGAACTTCTGAAATAAGATAAAGTAATGCATAATATACTGATGTTGTATTTGTACAGTATTGTACAGCTTACATCTGTTATTTGCATCTGTTGTTTAATTCAATCCTCAAAACAACCCTGGACTTGAGTGGATCTCATTTTTTCCTGGTCTGGTGCTTTTGTGAGTCTGAACTGGTATAAGGTAGTTAACACCTTGAGAAGAAATTGTTTTGCTTGCCTCAGAGTAATCTGGGTTGGTATTTCCTTTAGATAATTACATTGAGATATTAAGAATGTAGCAGCAAGGTACACAGACAAGTGTGGGCAAGTCAGGTCCTATCTCTGGACTTCAGTTTCTTCATTTAAGTGAGAGGGGTTGTGGATTCAGGGTCTTTCACCTCCCAAACTGCTGATGTGTGTGTTCAGATGTATGAGGCCCATAAATAGGCATGATCTGCAAAAATTTTTTTCCCTGCTTACTTGACAGGTGTGTTAGTGCTAAGGGAGGAATGCAATATGTATTAAGCACCTGTGTTGATGTTTCCACATTCCATGATTTTAAAACTGTACATGGCACACAAATAAGATAAATTAGTACTATTATAATTTTGCTTGTTTTTTTTTTCCCTTTAAGACCTGAAGGTTTTTTTGACCTGGAATTCATAGTCTAATCATATGTCTATTTGAGGCAGAAACAATCAGGAACTAACCAGTGGGCCTCAATAGCTTCTGAGCCTCTGTAATCATGGAGACACAGTCTCAAAATGTCCAGTTCCCCGAGGACTGGGCATATTGGCCCTTTAAGAATGGTATATCTGGTGGGATAGGGGAGAATGGGGACAGGAATATAGACATCAGCTTTATGACAGAAGATGTCTAGAGGTAGGATGATCAGGCAATGGGGAAATAACTGCCAATGCAAAGAATCCCATCCTTATTTGATTGTCCATATCTTATGATGTCAACTTCCTGACATGTAGCTAGGATCCTAACTAAAGAGTTGTAGTTGGGAAGCTGGTGACCATAATTTCTGTCTTCCAGGCAAACTTACAAGTGACTTTTCCCCCGAATTGACCTGACTTCCCTGGGAAGCATAATCACAGAGCTTGCCTAGAATACATTTTTGCAGTACATAGAATTTTAAGTTTCTTTCAATCGCATCATATAAATCTGACATACTGACATGTAAGGTTACAAATATTGTTGCATATCACTCATCTACAAACACACAGGGTTCATGGTTATAGGCATAAAGTGTGGTTTTTAGTCATTTAGAATGGACATGATTACTTTCCTAGCATTATTCCTAGTATTTCTCTGCCTTTCTTCCTCCGTCCCGCCTTTCTTCCCTCACTTCCTGATGGCCACTAGAGCGTATATTCTCTTTACTACTACATACTGCCTCTCGTGAGAGTGGAGTGGGAGAGGCAATGGGGAGGATTATTTTTGCTTCTATTTTTATTAACACTTGCATTGCCAGATTGTGTGTAGAGCTTCACTTGACAAATGTCACTTCATCTAACACCTGTTATTTTCTTTCCCCCACCTGTTGTTCAGTGCTTCAGGCACTGTGTACACTGCAATGGATGTGGCCACGGGACAGGAGGTAAGTATCCACCACCAACTACTACTCCTTCAGTTCCACTGTTTCTTTTTCCTTTTTGTTAAGTTTTTGCCCTTCTTAGCTCAATAGGGACACTTCTGGTTTCTCAGTATTGCAGACTAGAACTCCTTAACATGATGAGATTTACAGATTTTGGAAAAAGTCACTGTGGCTACAGTGTAGAGAAGAGATTCGGGGAGATAAGAGTGGAGCAATGAGTCAGGAGGTTACTGTGTAATTCCATGTGAGAGATGATGGTCTGGACTAAGGTGGTAGCATAGTATGAATGGGGAGAAGTGGATGAATTTGAGAGGTACTTAAGTAGATATGACAGAATTTGGTGAATGTGAGGATGGCTCACAAGTGAGTGGTACTAGTCAAGGAGAAAGAACCAAGGAGGAGGTACAGATTTGAGGAAGTTAGATGTTGCCTGAGAGACTTTCTTGTGAAACTGCCTGGTGGACAATTATTTTTACAAGTCTGGTGCTTGGGAGAGAAATCTGATATAGAGAGATTTAAACATATGTCTCTTGCCTCCCAATCTAGTGGGCCTTCCATTACTCTGTGCCCAGGATTCCAGTAGACATTGAAGTCCTCATTTGGAGGCACCTCTTTGTCTCTCACATTTCATAAGCTGGGAAAGCTCTGATCTTATTGCTAAGGCCTGATATCTAAGATCTTATTTTCAGCAGAAGGAAGCCATGAAGGGAATCTAGAATGCTTGAAGTTTCTTTGCATTGTACTCTTTGGTTGCGGAGCAGGAATGTTGGGAGGTGGGTTGTATATGGGAGTTGCCTGGGGAAGATCTTAGTTCAAAAGACTAATGGGGCTCAGAGCTTAAGAGAGGCACCTCCTGTTCCAGTGAAAACAGAGTTGGGCTCTCCTGAGGGAGGCTACTAGGACCTGCTTGTGTATGTTTGGTGGTTGAAACCCCATGGTGTACTGGAGAAGTCATGGTTAATAGGGAAAGCACGTACCTCACTGTGCTCTTGTCAGGCTTTTACAAGTGTCTGAGCCAAATATTGAGGCTCCATCAGGGGTAAGTCAACTTAAAAAAAAACCAAACATTATTATGTTTGAAGATTTATTAATTGTTCTTTGATGTGAGAATCCAATAACCTAGATGTTTACCTTTACTTACTTATAAAACCTTGGGCAAGTCATTTGACCTCCTGAGCCTGAATTTTATTTATTTATAAAATGTGCATGATAACATATACCTCACAAAATGTGAATGAGTTGAGTGAAATAATGCGTGTGAAAATATACCATAAACCAAGAATTACATATATATTAATTTTTATTTGTATGTATTTATTTATTCTACAGAATGTTTACTGAACATTTGCTCTATGCTACACTTTGTGCTAAGAACTATGTGAAAGATTCAGGCATTAAAATCGTATATATAAATGTAAGAAACCATACTTTCTATTGTGTACATATAAAACTCTTATAATGCTGACAGGAACCTGTGATAAAATAATGGTAAAGAAGGAAGGATGGTATCATCCTGCTGATTTTAAATATGCTGTATTGGAGGTAGAGATAGAAAAAAGGAGGTTATATTAAATATTAATATTAATATTAAAAAGAACCCTATGAGGTAGGTAATATTATTTCCTTTTTACTGATGAGGAATTTGAGACTCAGGAGTTTAAGTAACTTGTGCAGGGTTGTGCTAATAGCAGTTAGCAAGGGCTGGGTTAGAATCTTTTGATTCTAAAATTTTAACTTGGGCTTTCTGGGCTGCAAGGCCGCAGCAGAGCTAAGGTTAGGCACCACGGCCCCTTGTCGTGTTTCTGGCCTCTGGGGCCTCACAGCCCTTGATGGGAGGCAGGCTGGTGCTGGCCGGTTCCTGGAAGGCCTGGAGGCTCCATGTGTGAGCAGCTGGCCACAGGAAACAAACTTGACTTCACTATGTGCCTGCCTTGTGGTTACAAAACTATGAATGGAAGGGAGTCCATTAGGGTGGCTAATGCATTGTAGCCAGGAAGGCCTCATTTCCTCCCCCAGGGAGTGTAAATCTTTAGTGGAGCTAGCGAGATACTCTGTGAGCGAATGCTTATTGGGAGTTATCCAGCTGAGAAGAGGAGAGCTATTGTCTGTCATATGTAAGAAGATTAGCATATTAGTGCTGGAAATCTTCCAGTTACAGATACAGCAATTAATTTTCAAACCCATTTTTTAGAGGGAATGTGTGTAATAGAAAGAGTAGACTGGAAGTGGCTTTGAAGTCATATGAACCTGAAGGCATTGATTATGACCTTGGGCAACTTTCTTGTAAGTCTTAGTCTTCATTTTCTTCCCTGAAAATGAAGATAATGATTCTTGCTTGACAGGGTTGTTGTTAGGTTTTACAGAGATAATGTCAGTAGAGCACCTAACACAGCACTGGCACAGAGTAGGCATTCAGTAAACAGTAGTGGTGGGAGGGTGGTTTGTTTATGCTGTCATTCCTGCTGAGAACGTTGTCACTCTTGCTGCTCTGTGCCAATTACTCGTCAAATGCAGTTATGACAATGATTAGCATTTTCATTGTTGTCTTACTGTATTATTTACATTTGTTATGTATGAGTAACACATTGACCACTGTCTCATTTAGTTCTCAAAACAATCCTGTGAGGAGGGGATTCAGGGTTGGGATTATTATCCTCAGTATTGATAAAGGGACCGAGGCTCAGAGAGCTTGTGACTGGTCAAGGTTAGTAAGTGACAGACTCAGCCCCAGAGCTTAGGCCCTCAGGGTTCAAGTCCAGTTATTTTTCTGTTATAGAAGTGCTATCTGCTGGCCTGAATAGGAGGGATCTGAAGGGCATTTAGCCTAGCCCATAGTTAAGGACTACTGTAAAGAATTCCTGGTGTCCTGCCACCCCCTCTGTCATCCATGGCCTGCCTCTTTTTTCCCTTGCTGCTGCCAGCAGTGACCTCTGTGAGGTTCATAAGCACTGTCCCATCTTCCAGGATGGCCTGAGGAACTGCAAAGGCTCCAGATCTTAGTATGTTTGTAAGGGCTTGCAATCTTAATGTAATGTGTCTTTAGATCAATGTGTTCCTCTTTAGACATTAGAAAAAGGTAAACATCAGCTGTTATAGCAAGCTGCAGCCAGACCAGAAGCCTAACCTGATAGGAGACTCCACTCCAAAGCAATTTTTTCTCACTTGGGGCAGGGAATGGAGGTGATCAAAATGTTTTAAAAAATCATTTCTGTTCTTACTGATGAACTGGCTCATGGGAGAAGATTGTCCATACTTGATTGAAGAAATAATAGAATTTGGAGTTTTCCCATAAAAGTTGAATTATTCATCCTCTACACTTCTTGCTGATTCTGGAAAGACTAATTTTAGTTGTTCTGTTAGGTGTTCATGTTCTTGGCTGTTATTTCTAGGGAATAAACATTTAGGAAATAATTTAAGGTCTACTCCTATGGGATAGAGCAGCCTATTGCTAATGCTCTTTGTGGTTTAAAAACAAAGTATTTATCAACCCACTGAATTCTGTCTTTTCCTCTTCATTTCTGAAAAGATTTGTTGAGCACCCACTGTGTGTCAGGCCCTGTGCTTGGCACCAGGGATTCTGAGCTTTCAAATGAGCTCTCAAGCTTCTCGAGAGACACACCCTAACTAATCATCGTACAATTCAGTATGTGCTGAGTTCCACAAGAGAGGTATAAGTATAATCTTACGGGGCTTTAAAGAAGGCAAAAAGCCTATCTGGTTTGGAGAATGAGGTTTCTTTTGGTCTGATACAAAGTATAAGAAGGTTTGGAACATGTAAAAACAGTGGAGCAAGATGTTCTAAATGGAGAGAAGCTCAGATTGTAGTATATGAAGGAATACAGTGAGAAAGAAGTAAGATAGGGGTCAGATCATAAGGACTTCGAATGTTGGGCCAAGGAGCATCTCTAGGCAAACAGGAGCCATTTCTGCTTTGAACAGGGGAGAGAGTCACCAAATGTGTACTGTGGGGAAGATTAATCTGGTTGTGTGTGCAGGATAAATGGGCGTCACTTTTGAGATTCTAATCCTGACTTTGCTACTGAATAGCTGTGTAGGCAAGTTACATATCCTCTCTAATCACAATTTCCTTATCTGTCAAAGGGGGTCAATAGTAATATTTAACTCATAACGTGTCTCAGAGGATTAAATGAAATACATTTGAGAATACCCTACATAGTACCCGACAGATAAAAAAGGTCGCAAAAGTGCCTTGGAAACTGATGTGTTCCTTAAATTTGTATTATGTGAAAATTTGTTTATTTCTGTAGACAAAAAGCCTATCAATATCTTTTTCATACATAAACATTAAGGATCCCCTTTTTCTATTCTTTCTTAACCTGGTCAACTCTGATTTATTTTTCCACAACAAGTTCAAAAACTCATCTCCCCTTTATGAAACCTCTGCATTGATAGTGTGAAAGAGTTCTTGGCCCAGTTTTATGTTCCTGTAACACTTTGTAGGGACTTTTGTTATAGCATACCTCTTTTATATTGTGAATTTTAAAAGTATTTTTCTAATATAAGTATTTTATTTAGTAGCAAGTTTGATCTTCACACTTTGGTGCACATGAGAATTGCCTGGAGGGCTTATTAAAGTACAGAGTTTCTGAGGAAAAGGAAGTCCCTATTTACTTGGGCTTGGATTAAGTAGAGATCTAAGAAGGTAGAGAGATGAATGGAAAGATCAGTTTTTAAATTCTTTCACTTCCTCATTTAAATTCTTCATAACTATGTCTTATCCTCACCTCCAGTGACACCAGTACCAATGCCAAGTAATAAATGATCCTTATACTTAGCAAGTGAACTTTTCCATTAAATAGAAAGTTTGTGCAAAAAAACAACCCACAGAGTTTCTGATTCAGTAGGTTTATGTGGGGACTGAAAGTTTTTATTTCTAGCACATTCCTAGATAATGTTGATGTTGCTGGTCTGGGGACCTCACACTGAGTACCACTGGTCTCCAGAGATGAACTGTGATTTCCTCAAGGGCTAAGACCATATCTTATTCATTTCTATCTCCTTAGTGTTTATGTCTGGTACTTAGTAGGTGCTCAGTAAATGCTTAGTGACTCTGGTTGTACATTGAATGTACTCTAATTTCAGGTGGCCATTAAGCAGATGAACCTTCAGCAGCAGCCGAAGAAAGAGCTGATTATTAATGAGATCCTGGTCATGAGGGAAAACAAGAACCCAAATATTGTGAACTACTTGGACAGGTATGGAGTGGTAGTCCTGTCAGAGAGATAGGGCCTTTGGGATGGATGGATGGTGGAGCTCTTAGGGGAGAAGGCAACACTAGCACTCAGAACTGCCTCTATTTAAGATTCGTCTATGATGCTTGGCTCTCTGCCAATGACCCTGCATGTTGGTGGACACCTGTGATTGCTGTACAGTCTTCTGGGTTAGGCTGAACCCTACCACCCTGTAGCTTCTCACAGCTGGTCCTGATACTGTTTGTTCTACCCCAGGGAAAGCCTTTAGCCCATCTGCCTGAGTCAAACATGTAGGTCTTTAAATCATTCTGCATCTCAAATCTTTCCTTATCCTGCTTACCCTGCTGAATAACTTCTAGTTTGTCTGCATTCTCTTAAAATGTGGCATTCAGTAGTTTCGTTTGAGATATCACCGGTACAGAGACATTGGGACCCCTCCTTTGTTCTAAACTCTACAGAACTTGATTTGATTTTTTTTTTTTTTAAGAGTTCTGTTTCGTTGTTGACCCCTGGTAAGTTTGTAGTCAATTCAAATCTCTGATCCTTGTTTGTTGGAAGATTTTTAATCACAGTCTCGTGTTCAGTGCTTGTGATTGGTCTGTTTTTTTGTTTTTGTTTTTGTTTTTTTTAGTTACTAAGCTTTTAATACATGCTTAGCACCAAGCAAAATGCAATGAGATAGAAGGAAGCATATGGTACACATTCTCCAGTACTTTGAAATCTACTGAACTATACAAGATGGTACATAATTGAGTGCTGAATTTTGCAGATCAAACTAAGAATTCTGCATGTAGTTTAAAAATGACATGACCCTCACAACTCCCGTGGAAGAAAAATAAAGTATCCATCATGTCATGAAAGATCATAAAATTGGTCACTGATTTTATTGTATCAGATGGAGACTTTAAAATGTGTGACATACAGAGCAGAATAACATGAATCAGTAATAAACATGCCTGTAGATTTTAGGCTTCCGTTAAACATAATCGGACAAGGTAAGCTGCTTTAAGGCTAAATAATGTTCTCTTTTTGCTTCCTCTTCTGCTGCTGGATTATTCTTAGCCCTCTGGTCTATTGTGATTCGCCAAGGATTCTCTTGTACTGCTACTATTGCTCATTAATCCATGTTTGGAATCCCTTCATCCTCTTCTCGATTTCTCCTTTCTTGCCTTTTTGCCTCATTTCATTATTTGCCAACATAGTGAAACAGCGTCATTAAGATTAAGACACTTAGAGGGACTAATTTAACTTTCTGCCTATGATGGCCACTGACTAAGTCATTTGCCACTTAATGGAAAACCCAAGTTTTGTCTTTAAGCTGACTGAAAATATCCACTGAATTCCTGGCCTTGAGATTCTTTTCCTATTCACTTGCTCATGATTTTTCTTTTTTTTTTTCTTATTTTTTAAAATCAGTCATCAATTTTATACACATCAGTGTATACATGTCAATCCCAATCGCCCAATACAGCACACCACCATCCCCACCCCACCGCGTTTTTCCCCCCTTGGTGTCCATACGTTTGTTCTCTACATCTGTGTCTCAACTTCTGCCCTGCAAACCGGTTCGTCTGTACCATTTTTCTAGGTTCCACATACATGCGTTAATATACGATATTTGTTTTTCTCTTTCTGACGTACTTCACTCTGTATGACAGTCTCTAGATCCACCCACGTCTCAACAAATGACTCAATTTCGTTCCTTTTTATGGCTGAGTAATGTTCCATTGTATATATATACCACATCTTCTTTATCCATTCATCTGTCGATGGGCATTTAGGTTGCTTCCATGACCTGACTATTGTAAATAGTGCTGCAATGAACATTGGGGTGCATGTGTCTTTTTGAAATACGGTTTTCTCTGGGTATATGCCCAGTAGTGGGATTGCTGGATCATATGGTAGTTCTATTTTTAGTTTTTTAAGGACCCTCCATATTGTTCTCCATAGTGGCTGTATCAATTTACATTCCCACCAGCAGTGCAAGAGGGTTCCCTTTTCTCCACACCCTCTCCAGCATTTGTTGTTTGTAGATTTTCTGATGATGCCCATTCTAACTGGTGTGAGGTGATACTTCATTGTAGTTTGATTTGCATTTCTCTAATAATTAGTGATGTTGAGCATCTTTTCATGTGCTTCTTGGCCATCTGTATGTCTTCTTTGGAGAAATGTCTATTTAGGTCTTCTGCCCATTTTTGGATTGGGTTGTTTGTTTTTTTAATATTGAGCTTCATGAGCTGTTTATATATTTTGGAGATTAATCCTTTGTCCATTGATTCATTTGCAAATATTTTCTCCCATTCTGAGGGTTGTCTTTTCGTCTTGTTTATGGTTTCCTTTGCTGTGCAAAAGCTTTGAAGTTTCATTAGGTCCCATTTGTTTATTTTTGTTTTTATTTCCATTTCTCTAGGAGGTGGATCAAAAAAGATCTTGCTGTGATTTATGTCAAAGAGTGTTCTTCCTATGTTTTCCTCTAAGAGTTTTATAGTGTCTGGTGTTACATTTAGGTCCCGAATCCATTTTGAGTTTATTTTTGTGTATGGTGTTAGGGACTATTCTAATTGCATTCTTTTACATGTAGCTGTCCAGTTTTCCCAGCACCACTTATTGAAGAGACTGTCTTTTCTCCATTGTATATCTTTGCTTCCTTTGTCATAGATTAGTTGACCATAGGTGTGTGGGTTTATCTCTGGGCTTTCTATCTTGTTCCATTGAGCTATGTTTCTGTTTTTGTGCCAGTACCATATTGTCTTGATTACTGTAGCTTTGTAGGATAGTCTGAAGTCAGGGAGTCTGATTCCTCCAGCTCCGTTTTTTCCCCTCAAGACTGCTTTGGCTATTCGGGGTCTTTTGTGTCTCCATACAAATTTTAAGATGATTTGTTCTAGTTCTGTAAAAAATGCCATTGAAATTTGATAGGGATTGCATTGAATCTGTAGATTGCTTTGGGTAGTATAGTCATTTTCACAATATTGATTCTTCCAATCCAAGAACATGGTATATCTCTCCATCTGTTTGTATCATCTTTAATTTCTTTCATCAGTGTCTTATAGTTTTCTGCATACAGGTCTTTTGTCTCCCTAGGTAGGTTTATTCCTAGGTATTTTATTCTTTTTTTTGAAATGGGAAATGGGAGTGTTTCCTTAATTTCTCGTTCAGATTGTTCATCATTAGTGTATAGGAATGCAAGAGATTTCTGTGCATTAATTTTGTATTCTGCTACTTTACCAAATTCATTGATTAGCTCTAGTAGTTTTCTGGTGGCATTTTTAGGATTCTCTATGTATAGTATCATGTCATATGCAAACAGTGACAGTTTTATGTCTTCTTTTCCAATTTGTATTCCTTTTATTTCTTTTTCTTCTCTGATTGCCGTGGCTAGGACTTCCAAAACTATGTTGAATAATAGTGGTGAGAGTGGACATCCTTGTCTCATTCCTGATCTTAGTGGAAATGCTTTCAGTTTTTCACCGTTGAGAATGATGTTTGCTGTGGGTTTGTCGTATATGGCCTTTATTATGTTGAGGTAGTTTCCCTCTATGCCCACTTTCTGGAGAGTTTTTATCGTAAACTGGTGTTGAATTTTGTCAAAAGCTTTCTCTGCATCTATTGAGATGATCATATGGTTTTTATTCTTCAATTTGTTAATATGGTATATCACATTGATTGATTTGCATATATTGAAGAATCCTTGCATCCCTGGGATAAATCCCACTTGATCGTGGTGTATGATCCTTTTAATGTGTTGTTGGATTCTGTTTGCTAGTATTTTGTTGAGGATTTTTGCATCTATATTCATCAGCGATATTGGTCTGTAATTTTCTTTTTTTCTAGTATCTTTGTCTGGTTTTGGTATCAGGGTGATGGTGGCCTCATAGAATGAGTTTGGGAGTGTTCCTTCCTCTGCAATTTTTTGGAAGAGTTTGAGAAGGATGGGTGTTAGCTCTTCTCTAAATGTTTGATAGAATTCACCTGTGAAGCCAACTGGTCCTGGACTTTTGTTTGTTGGAAGATTTTTAATCACATTTTCAATTTCAGTGCTTGTAATTGGTCTGTTCATATTTTCTATTTCTTCCTGGTTCAGTCTTGGAAGCTTGTGCTTTTCTAACACCTTGTCCATTTCTTCCAGGTTGTCCATTTTATTGGCATAGAGTTGCTTGTAGTAATCTCTCATGATCCTTTGTATTTCTGCAGTGTCAGTTGTTACTTTTCCTTTTTCATTTCTAATTCTATTGATTTGAGTCTTCTCCCTTTTTTCTTGATGAGTCTGGCTAATGGTTTATCAATTTTGTTTATCTTCTCAAAGAACCAGCTTTTAGTTTTATTGATATTTGCTATTGTTTCCTTCATTTCTTTTTCATTTATTTCTGATCTGATCTTTATGATTTCTTTCCTTCTGCTAAGTTTGGGTTTTTTTTGTTTTTCTTTCTCTAACTGCTTTAGGTGTAAGGTTAGGTTGTTTATTTGAGATTTTTCTTGTTTCTTGAGGTAGGATTGTATTGCTATAAACTTCCTTCTTAGGGGCTTCCCTGGTGGCACAGTGGTTGAGAATCTGCCTGCCAATGCAGGGGACACGGGTTCGAGCCCTGGTGTGGGAAAATCCCACATGCCGCGGAACAAGTAGGCCCGTGAGCCACAATTACTGAGCCTGCGTGTCTGGAGCCTGTGCTTCGCAACAAGAGAGGCCGCAATAATGAGAGGCCCGCGCACCGCAATGAAGAGTGGCCCCCACTTGCCACAACTAGAGAAAGCCCTCGCACAGAAACGAAGACCCAACACAGACATAAATAAATAAATAAATAAACCCAAAGTTTAAAAAACAAAAAACAAAAAACTTCCCTCTTAGAACTGCTTTTGCTGCATCCCCTAGGTTTTGGGTCATCATGTTTTCATTGTCATTTGTTTCTAGGTATTTTTTGATTTCCTGTTTGATTTCTTCAGTGATCTCTTGGTTATTTAGTAGTGTATTGTTTATCCTCCATGTGCTTGTATTTTTTACAGATTTTTTTCTGTAATTGATACCTAGTCTCATAGTGTTCTGGTCAGAAAAGATACTTGATATGTTTTCAATTTTCTTATATTTACCAAGGCTTGATTTGTGACCCAAGATATGATCTATCCTGGAGAATGTTCCATGAGCACTTGAGAAGAGCGTGTATTCTGTTCTTTTGGATGGAATGTCCTATAAATATCAATTAAGTCCATCTTGTTTAATGTATCATTTAAAGCTTGTGTTTCCTTATTTATTTTCATTTTGGATGATCTGTCCATTGGTGAAAGTGGGGTGTTAAAGTCCCCTACTATGATTGTGTTACTGTCGATTTCCCCTTTTATGGCTGTTAGTATTTGCCTTATGTATTGAGGTGCTCCTATGTTGGGTGCATAAATATTTACAATTGTTATACCTTCCTCTTGGATCGATCCCTTGATCATTATATAGTGTCCTTCTTTGTCTCTTGTAATCGTCTTTATTTTAAAGTGTATTTTGTCTGATATGAGAATTGCTACTCCAGCTTTCTTTTGATTTCCATTTGCATGGAGTATCTTTTCCCATCCCCTCACTTTCAGTCTGTATGTGTCCCTAGGTCTGAAGTGGGTCTCTTGTAGACAGCATATATATGGGTCTTGTTTTTGTATCCGTTCAGCCAGCCTGTGTCTTTTGGTTGGAGCATTAGTCCATTTACATTTAAGGTAATTATCGATATGTATGTTCCTCTTACCATTTTAATTGTTTTGGGTTTCCTATTGTAGGTCTTTTCCTTCTCTTGTGTTTCCTGCCTAGAGAAGTTCCTTTAGCATTTGTTGTAAAGCTGGTTTGGTGGTGCTGAATTCTCTTAGATTTTACTTGTCTGCAAAGGTTTTAATTTCTCCGTCGAATCTGAATGAGATCCTTGCTGGATACAGTAATCTTGGTTGTACCTTTTTCCCTTTCATCACTTTAAATATGTCCTGCCATTCCCTTCTGGCTTGGCAGAGTTTCTGCTGAAAGATCAGCTGTTAACCTTATGGGGATTCCCTTGTATGTTATTTGTTGTTTTTCCCTTGCTGCTGTTACTATTTTTCTTTTTGTATTTAATTTTTGATAGTTTGATTAATATGCGTCTTGGCATGTTTCTCCTTGGATTTGTCCTGTGTGGGACTCTGTGCTTCCTGGAGTTGATTGACTATTTCCTTTCCCATATTAGGGAAGTTTTCAACTATAATCTCTTCAAATATTTTCTCAGTCCCTTTCTTTTTCTCTTCTTCTTCTGGGACCCCTATAATTCGAATGTTGCTGCGTTTAATGTTGTCCCAGAGGTCTCTGAGACTGTCCTCAATTCTTTTCATTCTTTTTTCTTTATTCTGCTCTGTGATAGTTATTTCCACTATTTTATCCTCCAGGTCACTTATCCGTTCTTCTGCCTCAGTTACTGTGCTATCGATTCCTTCTAGAGAATTTTTAATTTCATTTATTGTGTTGTTCATCATTGTTTGTTTGCTCTTTAGTTCTTCTAGGTCCTTGTTAAACGTTTCTTGTATTTTCTCCATTCTGTTTCCAAGATTTTGGATCATTTTTACTATCATTACACTGAATTCTTTTTCAGGTAGACTGCCTATTTCCTCTTCATTTGTTTGGTCTCGTGGGCTTTTGCCTTGCTCCTTCATCTGCTGTGTGTTTCTCTGTCTTCTCATTTTGCTTATCTTACTGTGTTTGGGGGTCTTCTTTTCGCAGGCTGCAGGTTGGTAGTTCCCGTTGTTTTTGGTGTCTGCCCCCAGTGGGTATGGTTGGTTCAGTGGGTTGTGTAGGCTTCCTGGTGGAAGAGACTGGTGCCTGTGTTCTGGTGGATGAGGCTGGATCTTGTCTTTGTGGTGGGCAGGACCACGTCCGGTGGTGTGTTTTGGGGTGTCTGTGACCTTATTATGATTTTAGGCAGCCTCTCTGCTAATGGGTAGGGTTGTGTACCTGTCTTGCTAGTTGTTTGGCATAGGGTGTCCAGCACTGTAGCTTGCTAGTCATTGAGTGGAGCTGTTAGCTTTGAGATGGAGATCTCTGGGAGAGCTTTCGCCATTTGTTTTTACGTGGAGCTGGGAAGTCTCTGGTGGACCATTGTCCTGAACTCGGCTCTTCCACCTCGGAGGCACAGGCCTGGCACCCGGCCGGAGCACCAAGACCCTGTCAGCCACACAGCTCAGAAGAAAAGGGAGGAAAAAAAGACAAATAAAGAAATAAATAAAATTATTAAAATAAAACATTTTTTAAAAGTATTAAAAAGTAATAAAAGAAAGAAAGAAAGAAGAGAGCAACCAAACCAAAAAACAAATCCACCAATGATTACAAGCACTAAAATCTATACTAAAACAAAACAAAACAAAAAAACCGACAGACAGAACCCTAGGACAAATGGTAAAAGCAAAGCTATACAGACAAAATCACACAAAGAAGCATACACATACACACTCACAAAAAGAGAAAAAGGAAAAAAAAAGTATGTATATATAAAAAAAAAGAAGAGGAAGGGAGCAACCAAATCACTAAACAAATCTATCAATGATAATGAACTCTGAGTACAAACTAAGATAAACATGAGACCAGACACAAATTAGATGTAGAAACCAAACCCCAAGTCTACATTTGCTCCCAAAGTCCACCGCCTCAATTTTGGGATGATTCGTTGTCTATTCAGGTATTCCAGAGATGCAGGGTACATCAAGCTGATTGTGGAGATTTAATCTGCTGCTCTTGAGGCTGCTGGGAGAAATTTTGCTTTCTCTTGTTTGTTTGCACAGCTCCCGGGTTCAGCTTTGGATTTGGCCCCGCCTCTGCATGTAGGTCACCTGAGGGCATCTGTTCCCACCCAGACAGGACAGGGATAAAGTAGCAGCTGATTAGGGGGCTCTGGCTCATTCAGGCTGGGGCATTGGGAGCGAGTGGTATGGAATGCGGGGTGAGCCTGCGGTGGCAGAGGCCAGTGTGACGTTGCCACAGCCTGAGGCACGCCGTATATTCTCCCAGGGAAGTTGTCCCTGGATCACGCCACCCTAGCAGTGGCAGGCTGTATAGGCTCCCGGGAGGGGAGGTGTGGATAGTGACCTGTGCTTGCACACAGGCTTCTTGGTGGCTGCAGCAGCAGCCTTAGCATTTCATGCCTGTGTCTGGTGTCTGCACTGATAACCGTGGCTCGCACCTGTCTCTGGAGCTCATTTATGCGGTGCTCTGAGTCCCTTCTCCTCGAGCACCCCAAAACAATGGTCTCTTGCCTGTTAGGCAGGTCCAGACTTTTTCCTGGACTCCCTCCTGGCCAGCTGTGGTGCAGTAGCCCCTTCAGGCTGTGTTCACGCAGCCAACCCCAGTCCTCCCCTGGGATCTGACCCCCGAAGCCCGAGCCTCAGCTCCCAGCCCCCACCTGTCCTGGCGGGTGAGCAGACAAGCCTCTCGGGCTGGTGAGTGCTGGTCGGCACCAATCCTCTGTGCGGGAATATCTCCGCTTTGCCCTCTGCACCCCTGTTGCTGTGCTCTCCTCCGTGGCTCCAGAGCTTCTCCCCGCGCCCCACCCCCACCCCACATCTCTGCCAGTGAGGGGGCTTCCTAGTGTGTGGCAACTTTTCCTCCTTCACAGCTCCCTCCCAGAGGTGCAGGTCTCATCCCTATTCTTTTGTCTCTGTTTTTTCTTTTTTCTTTTTCCTACCCAGGTACGTGGGGAGTTTCTTACCTTTTGGGAAGTCTGAGGTCTTCTGCCAGCATTCTGTAGGTGTTCTGTAGGAGTTGTTCCACATGTAGATGTATTTCTAATATATTTGTGGAGAGGAAGGTGATCTCCGTGTCTTACTCCTCCACCATCTTGAAGGTCTCTCCTAGGTGACATTTTTGTTTATCACATAATAGAGCTGAGTGATCCAGTCCCTGAGTGAGACTATCAGTTTTAACTCATGTCAGCCCCATAATCTCTCTAGGGATGCAGTACTAATTGGGAACCCTTGGCTTCCAGAAGCAGCTTTGGTTCTGCAGCCTTTACTGAATTTATTCCATTCTTAGAATCAGAGACATTCAAAATGGAGATCATTGTCAGCATAATGGCTATTTGTATAAAACTCTACAGCTTTTCAATGGCTCTTATAGTCAGTACTTCATTTTACATTTACAATTATCTTTTATTTTACTCACTGAATTATTCAGTAAATATTGACATCTACTGTGCCACACTTTCTGGGAATGGAATCTTGAACAAGACCCAGTATGGGTCTCATGGATCTCAAATCTAATAGAATTCTAAAGGAGGTTTAGTGACTTTCCCTAATATTGGTAAGATGGACTCCAAATCCCATCTTTGTCAAATGTTTGGATGCTCTCTGCTTTCATGCAGAGAGGTGTGGGAATCATGCCTAATTTTAGGAAGTACTACTTTGTGTTGTGATGAAATAATTTTATATCTTCAGCCTAGTGATTGTAGTTCTGTCTTTTGGGGCTTCACAGAACAGTGTACTTTGTTTTCCCCAGGCGAATCCTTAAGAGATGTCAAGTTAGTGATTCTGTCCCACAGATTCTGCTTTTCCTTAGAAAAAAAGAACCCTAGACTCTTCCAGAACTGAGGGAAATGCACAGTCACTCTGGTATATGCTTGTTCTTTGAAAGCCACTGCTATGGTCCAGTGTACTCTATTCCTTCTCACCCTTTATCTTTACTCCTACAGTTACCTCGTGGGAGATGAGCTATGGGTTGTCATGGAATATTTGGCTGGAGGTTCTTTGACAGACGTGGTAACAGAAACCTGCATGGATGAAGGCCAGATTGCAGCTGTGTGCCGTGAGGTAAGGCAAGTGGCCAACCAGACTTGAGCAGGACGTGGCCTCCATATCCATATATCTCAAAGTTCTGCAGCTGATGGAATCTCAGCCTGGGCACTGTAGAGGTGGGAGAAATTAGTTGTACTCTCTCCCATCATCCTCTTTTTATACCTGTTTTTAAAGATTACTATATTCTGAAAGTTAGAAAGTTCCAAAATATATATATATACACACATATGTGTATATATGCATAATCACACATAATTTCAACCTCTTAAAAATAACTGCATGAACACTTATTTTCCTTTACCTCTTTTATATGGGTATATATTTTAATCATATTTTTATTCTGCTTTCCTACTTTATTCATGTGCTATGAAGGAAATAAAGTAGAGTAAAAAGATAGTGACAGAGGAGGTACTATTTCAGACAGAGTAGTCAGGGAAGGTTTTGCCATAGATTTGAGTAAAGATCTGAATGGTATGAAAGAGTAAGCCAAGCAAAAATCTAGGGTAAAATACTTCCAGGCAAAAGAAATAGGAAACAAAGCTTAAATAGGTATTCTCCTCTTTCCTCATTGCTACTATATGTCTCAAGTCTGTAAAATGCTTGTATAAGAAAGGAAAATAAATACCTCTGCAAGGCCTCCATGAAAAGCAGTGCCCTCAGGGGATAGCCACATTTTCGTTAGAGCAAGAAGATGAGGGGAGTATTAGAAGAAGTTGAGCATATTAGGTGCTTTGCTGATAAGAGACTAGAACTTCTGATAGCCTAATAATAGAAAAGTTTGGGAATGAGGGAGAGTAGAAGATTTAAGTGATTAAAAGATAAGGTTCAGAGTTTTATGGGGATCAGTATGCTTGGGTTTTGATGATGCAAGATTTGGAGGCATAGCGATGTAGTTTTATATTAATATTAGGAAACATAAAGTCATGTGAAATCAATACTGTCCTAGAAAATATGATCACCTTTTCATTAAAAACCCTGGGATCTAGAACACATACACACATAGGTTAATGGCATTAACACAGGCCTGGGATTCTTAGGAGATCTGATTTCTTTTCTTTGCTGTACCACTAAGGCAGTGTTTCTCAACTTTTGTTTCATTATCTTCCCTCCCCCACCCAGAAGCCTTTTAAGACATGTTTGCCTAATCACATTCCCTTCATGAAATTTGATACCATAGATAAACTGTATATCTGTTTATATACTGGGGACCTTTGGAAAACCACAACCATTGTAATATCTAAGATGTTTTTCAGTCTCCCCAGGGACTGACTTTCACTGGTTGAGATACATGCAAATGTATGCTTGGGGAAATCAATAAGCCTCAAGTGATTTATCGTAGAAATTGCAACATTCACACTGTATATGCCTTAGGGGTACCATATGGGTCAAAAAGCATTTGGAGAAACATTTAAATGTTAACTAAATAGGTGGCATTACTATTATCCTTAAGTTCTCATAGAGATAGCTCCCCTTTCTAAAAATACCTTTATTGAGATATAATTCACATACCATATTATTCACCCATTTAAAGTGTATAACTTAATGGGTTTTAGTATATTGAGTTATACAGTCATCACCATAATTAATTTTAGAACATTTTCGACACCCTAAAAAGAAACTCCATATCTATTAGCAGTCACCCCCCCACCCTCTTTCCCAGCCCTCCCAGCCCTATGCAACCACTAATCTATTTTCTGTCTCTATATATTTGCTTGTCCCAGGCATTTCATGTAAATGGAATCATATAATATGTGCATCTGCCTGGCTTCTTTTGCTTAGCATAATATTTTGAAGGTTCATCTGTGTTATAGCATATGTCCTTTTACTAGCAAATAAGATTCTGTTTACTTATCTTTACATCAATTGATGGACATTTGGGTAATTTCCACTTTTTGGCTGTTATGGATGATGCTGTGAACATTCACGTACAAGTTGTTGGTTGGATGTATGTTTTCATTTCTCTTGGGTATATGCCTAGGAGTGGAACTTCTGGTCATACAGCAACTCTATGTTTAATATTTTAAGGACTGGCCAAAATGTTTTCCACAGTGGCTGTACCATTTTATATTCCCACCAGCAATGCATGAGGGTTCCAATTTCTTGAAATCATCCTTTTTGTTTATAATTTTTTAAAAATTAATTAATTAATTAAGTTTTGGCTGCGTTGGGTCTTCATTGCTGCGCGTGGGCTTTCTCTAGTTGCGGTGAGTTGGGCTACTCTTCGTTGTGGTGCACGGACTTCTCGTTGCGGTG